>NC_069712.1:2340000-2382500 GCF_027358585.1 Pangasianodon hypophthalmus | reverse complement strand
GAGTTTATATTACTGGAAGTTAGCTGGGAGTTAGCACATGATGCTCTTAGGAGGCAGTGGATATTTAAAGAAATCTTTATTTTCAACTTTTCACATTTTGCCGTGATTGGCATGTTTGCTTTAAACATAGTGCCCTGCTTTTCCAAGACCGCATCAGTGAGGACTCTTGGTTTCTCTCCATATTTTGGCCTTTGTTGGTGCTGTGACTCCGCTAGTTATGCTGCTAAATAATATTTTTTAATTCTTGTAGATGTATAAAAGTACTTACTCTTCTGCCTCTCAGAAATTCTTCTTCTTTAGCCGTTTAGTAGCTATTTTGTGATTTCCACTCTGTGAGCTTTGCCTTTTATGAAGTCTTGTATGTGTTCCTAAATGCAAATCAGCAGTGCCGTACACACTCCCAGTAACTTCCCGATGATTGCCATTCATCAACATACACACGTGAATATGAGGAAAATCGGCGTTTATACACCACTCAATGAAAATATTTACACAAAAGTTGGTAAATAAGACCAAATTTGACTTTCAGGTTTAGTAAATTCTAATGCAGGTGATAAATTCATCTAATTTGCATTATCCCCAAAACTGCATATTTGTTAAAGCAAACAAGTAAAATAGATGTGTAGTTTTTTTTTTTTTTTTTTGCTCATGTGAAAGACACAATTCTTCATAAAGCCTGTTAGTAAATCAGCTTGTGATCACACACACACACACACACACACACACAAACATGTGGACATCCATGCTGTAGATATGTGTAACATATCTAGGGCTCTAACATGGATAGCGCAATAGCGAATAAAGCAACTTTATGGATGCGTGATTGTGGCTTTAATCCTTAGAAATGTCATTTATTTATTAAATGTTATGGATTTCTATAACAAGATCACTGAGAGTTTAAAAGTGCTGATAATGCTGTTTAGAAATAAAATTCCTGGTACTAAAGAAACATTTAATTAAAAGTAAATTTACACCTAAATGTTTAACGTCACAGCTCAGTCTCCATGTCTTGTTAGAGTTTATTTTCAGTCACATCCCAAACTCACGGAATCCATTCTAATGTGTGTTTTACCCACAATGCATTGCGAGCATACAACAGACTTAACACTGAGTGTGTTTGTGTCACACTCGTATGAACCGCTAATAAACAGCTAACAATGCTGATGTCATGCTGTGCTCCTGATAGATACAAGTGAGGGGCGGGGTTAAATGACTGACTCCGCCCCCTGAACCTGTTACTCCGCCCCTTTACTAAACACACACTCAATTCATTTCACAGTGTGTAACGGACAATCAGAAACAAGAGTGTGTGTGTGTGTGTGTGTGTGTGTGATATATTTTATATAATTTGATTACATACGTTGATTTTTTTTTATTTGGTTTATATTATTTTTATACTATACAGTAAAGTCAAAAGTTATATACATATACATTTCTTTTGATATTATACTGTTTATTATTATTATTTATTTATGTAGCATTTATTTATTTGCTGTTTATTTATATTTCTAATTTATTTGTGTTCATTTATTGCATTTTATTCATTTCATTTCTAAGTAATCGCAATAATATGACTATTTTTATAATACAGCTCTAAGATATTAAACAATTGTATAATAATTTTAAATTCTTAAATTATAAACAAATTAATATAATCAAAATAATATAACAGTGTATTTTTTTGTATTGATTATATAATTCTTTATTTGTTAAATATATTGATTAATCAATTTATTATCTATTCTGTTGAAAGCATTTAACTCTTTGGAACTGTTGGAATTATTATTATTATTATTATTATTATTATTGCTAAAGTAAAAAAGTTTATATAATATTTTTCATATTAATTAATTACTATATTGATATTTCAATGAAAGTATTTTATTATTTCATTTTTAAAATATGCTACTATTTATTATATTATTTATTTACTGTATATATTTATTACTTGCTGATATTGTACTATTTATATATTATTTATTTTTTATGGTGTGTTGTATTTTTATTTATGTTTATATTGCTTTCAGGACTTACAGTGGATATAAAAAGTTTACACACCCCTGTTAAAATGGCAGGTTTTTGTGAAGTAAAAAATGAAACCAAGATACATAAAGTCAGAACTTTTTCTACCATCGATGTGAAATTACAACGTATAAACAATTAAGTCAAAAACAATCAGAAACATTTTAGGGAAAAATAGGAAAAATAAAAAAAGTTACAATAACCTGGTTGCATAAGTTTGCACACCCTTTTATAATTGGGGATGAGGCTGTGTTCAGAATGAACCAATCACATTCAATCTCATGTTCAAAAGTAATTATCATACAGCTATCATCAATGAAATTATTCTCAAATAAAGACCAGCTGTTTCTATACGAGTTGCTTCACATCTTCTTGGTTTCATCTGACTGCTGAAGAGCTTACAAAACATGTACAGTATCTCACTTGTCAAAAGGTATCAATCAGGAGAAGGGTATAAAAGAATTTCAAAGCAATGAGATGTACCATGGAACACCGTGAAGGCCATCATCAACAAGTGGAGAAAATGGAGCACCACAGTGACATCACCAAGAACAGGATGTCCCTCCAAAATTTATAAAAGGACAAGACAAAAACGTACCAGGGAGGCCACCAAGAGACCAACAGCAACATTAAAGGAGCTGCAGGAACATCTGACAAGTTCTGATTACTCTCTGCATGTGACAACAATCTCTCATATTCTTCACATGTCTGGGCTGTGGGGTAGTGTGGATAGACAGAAGCCCTTTCTCACAAAAAACATCCAAGCTCAACTAAATCACCCCAAACCATGTGGCAAAATGTGTTATGGTCTGATGAGACCAATTCCAAAAGGTATAATAATTCCATAATTCCAAAAGGTAAAATATCAAAAAAAAAAAAAAAAAATCACCAAAAGAACACCATCCCTACGGTGAAGCATGGTGGTGGCAGCATCATGCTTTAGGGCTGCTTTTCTTCAGCCAGAACTGCAGGTTTTATCAAGGTGGAGGGAATCATGAATAGCTACAAATATGAGTTTATTTTAGTGCAAAACCTTCAGGGGTCTGCTAGTGAGCTGAAGATGAAAAGAAATTTCACCTTTCAGCACAACAATGACCCAAAGCACACGTCCAAATCAACGAAGGAACGGATTAACCAAAAGATCAATGTTTTTGAATGATCGAGTCAGAACCCAGACCAGAATCCAGCTAAAAATCTGTGGAGTGACCTGAAGCGAGCTGTGTGCAGGAGATACTCTTACGATTTGACGGATCTGGAATGTTTCTGCAAGAAAGAGTGAGAAAATATTGGCAAGTCAAGATGCACCATGCTGATAGACTCTTAGCCAAAAAGACTGAGTGGTGTAATAAAATCAAAAGGTACTTCAACAGTGTATTAGTTTAAGGGTGTGCACACTTATGCAACCAGGTTTTTGTTTAATAAAAGTTTTTATTTTTATTTTACCTAAAAAGGTTATGACTGTTTTCCATTTTATTTGTATACTATGCAATTTAACATTAAGGTGGGAAAAGTTCTGGCATGATTTATCTTCGTTTAATTTTTTTACTTCACAAAAACCTGCCATTTTTACAGGGGTGTGTAGCCTTTTTTTATCCGCTGTATATTTAGTAGTTGGAAAATACGTGTTAGTGTTTAATTACTATATATTTATATAATGTCTATTTACTATACTAGTAAGTAATCTGCATACTAGTTATGAGAGTTTTAATATGCTGTTGTTTATAATATTTATTTTCGGAGATTTTTATAGTAGACATTTAACTTGTGACTGCTTCCTGTTTCAGCGGCGTCCCAAGCCAAAGCAAAGGACTGTTTACACACACACTCGTAGAACCATTTTATTTTTTATCTTTTGTTATACTTCCAGGTTTCTAGGCATACAAAAGTTATTTGTGTTTGTTGTTGTTGTTGTTGTTTAAATGCGTGAGTGTGCATTCCATCCACCATAGTTACAGGGTTTTTAGTTTCCTAAAAGAGTAAGTGCGTCTGTTGTAGAGTTTTACACAGAACCTTTTAGAAATCCAGACTTTAGGATACTAAATATAACGTTTTGAAGTGCAGAAGGTTGACAACAGAAGCCTGAATATCGCAGTAAAGTGTCTCGTCGTGAACGAGGTGTAAGCGTTGATGGAAACGGTGTAGTCAGGGTGTGTTCCAGTTTCTAGTGACTGTGTGTCTTTTTGTAAAGACGCCATCTTGTCAACGTTAGTGTGACTATTTTCACTAGAATAGCAGTTAATGGAGCAATTCTCGGTTCAGATTTGAGGACTCATATTTAAACAGCCTGAGTGTGACTGTAAAAAAGGCTGATCCCAGATCAGTGACTCTGAGACTCTTCATGAAGCCTGAAAAACTATCGAGTGCTGCTTATTCTCAGCGTTACAGCACCACCTAATGGCAGAGACCTGTTACTGCAGCTCAGAGTTCAGTAAAGCTCATACACATAATATTCATTCATTCATCTTTATTCCTATTATACACATACAGTAAAGTCAATCAGTTACAGCACATGTGCAGTAAGTACACTACACCGTGACTCCTGTATTAGTGCTCTACAGTCAGGGCACTAAATTATGAATCCTGTTTTAGTGTCTACTATAATAAGGCGACTAAATGTGCACTATTTCTGCCTTTTTTCAGTTCTGATGGTGTTTATTTTCCATCTATCTATCTATCTATCTATCTATCTATCTGTCTGTCTATCTGTCTGTCTGTCAAGTGAACTCCATCTGTGTCTAACATACACTCCAGCAGAGAGTGAGAAAAAGAGAGACAGAGAGAGAGAAATATAGAGAAAGAGACAAAGACAGACAGACAGGAAGACAGAGACAAACAGCAGGAGACAGAGAAAGAAAGAGAGAGAGAGTAAGACAGGTTGACAGAAAGAGACAGAGATAGACAGAGACAGACAGGCAGTGGGAGACAGAGAGAGAGAAAGAGCAAGAGAGAGACAGAGAGAGAGACAGACAGTCAGATAGCGACAGAGAGAGAGAGAGAGAGAGACAGACAGTCAGAGAGAGACAGAGAGAGAGAGACAGGGAGAGAGAGAGAGAGAGAGAGAGAGAGAGAGAGACAGACAGACAGACAGGCAGAGAGGGAGGAGGGACTATGCTCACTCTGTTCATTCATACAAAAGGAAAGAGGAGTGAAACACACACATACACACATGCACACACAGACACACACACACGCAGACAGACACACACACTCACACACGACAGCCATCTTCTCTCTAAGCCGCAACAGCAGCCGTAACCATGACAACGTGATGGCAACAGCCGATGAGCTCACCGGCTTTGCAGCTAAAGAACGAGAGAGGAGTGTGTGTGTGAGTGTGTGTGTGTGTGTGTGTGTGTGTGTGTGTTTGTGTGTGTATAACCGCAGCTCGTGTCCTGATTCAGAAAAGTGCCTCGTTTTAAACACAGTCTGAGATTTTGGGGAAGGAACTACGACATGAATGGACTTGAGTCTCTAAAAAGCTGAGGAAAGATTTTACAGAAGATTTAAAGCAATAGTTAAACTAAAAAAAATGTTTTTTTAGTTTTCCTGTCACCTCAAATGCAGAAATACAGAAAATTATAAGCATATTTTTGTTGTAAATTCATATCAAAATCTTCCTTAAATACTTTATCCGCCATTTGTAAAGACAAGTCCATGATTTAGGACGTTTTTATCAGTAAATAAGATTAGAGCTTGTGTTACACCTCCACACCAGCAGGTGGCAGCAGCTCATCAGCCACTAATAATGAAGGAGTGACATTTTTATCATGTTTTCACATACAAAAACCATTGTTTCTCATCAGTAAAAATTGTTTAACTTTGTTTATTCAGTTTTTTCAGAGAAAAGGAAATACAATTCAGCTGAAAACATAAGTACACACTGAACACCCCACCAAGCCCCCTAACTCCACCCTCTTAATCACTTTGTACAACCTTCAGATCGCATTTTCAAATAAACATCTGACGGAAATGACGCAGGGACGTGAGTGTTTTCAGACATTTTAGTGTGGACAAGCAATTTTTAGAAAGCGTTTGAAAATGCCAGTGTAGACGGAGAGCATTTTAAAACGAAAATGCAGTTTTCAGTTTTCTATCCGGATGAATGTGGATGTAGCCATAGACACTATTAGATGCTATTTTAAAATCCTGTCTTAGACACATCTACTCAAGAAAAACAGGCAGGCGCAGAGGCGTAAACCACACACAGGTGATTTTAATAATCTGAACGTGGAGCTCAGTAAATCCACTTAAGCAGCTGCGTAACTCGACTCTCAAGAAGCTTAAATTCCCCACATAAACATGGACGTTGCAGACTTGTGAATCCAGCCGTGTGTTTTAAACTCTGTGCAAAGCAAAAGTAACAGCAACTGCACGTCTTTTACATCCCACTGCCTTTCCTCTGTCTGTTTAACATCCCACACACCCCTCACACCCGTCTGCCCCAAACTGAAGTACCTATAAAATTTAAATTGGTGTTTTAAAGGGTTTTTTTGGCACTGCATATACACCATAAGCAAGTATACAGTGCTGTGCAAAAGTCTTATAATTCTATTTTTTTTAGTACAAACTTTGTTATAGATGTTTATTTTCTGACTTCTACATTATTGATTCAGTACAAAAACATTTTAGATTCCAAACATTAGTTTTCCAGCACAAATATAAATGTTACAGAAAAATGTTTGTATGTCAGTAAAGAAAGCAGCAGATTCCATAAGAGACACTTTTCAGATAAAAACATAATGAAGGCTGCTGGGTTTCGCTGCAGAAATAAGAAGCGAGTCGACAGTCAAAGTCTCCAGAAGAACTGTGGCTGCTTCTGCAAGATGCTCAGTAACACTTCCAGCTCATTTCCTTATAAAACTGCACACACTGCACCTCAGATACTGCTTTATTTATTTAAACGCGAAGGATCGTCACATTAAATATTGACTCTGTTTCATTTATTACTGTTTACTGCTCTTTATAGGATTTTTAACATTTAATTTCTATATTTCTGAAAGCGTCTTTGCTCTACAGCATTTCTTCGCATGTGCCTAAGACTTTCGCAGTGTCCTGTATATTTTTAAAAATGTGTTTTGTAGATGTTCTTGTTTTATTTTTCCAGTTTACTATTTACAGTTTACTTGATGAAAAAGTTTTGCTGATTTCATCCTGCACTTGTCCAATTTGCGTCCAATCAAATGCTCTCTAGAATGCATAATCCTTAACAATCCCTAAACAAACAGTAGCAGCTCGTTAGCTAATGATACACAGCGAGTATACATGCTGCTAATGCTCACTAATGTTCAGTCAATCCCTAGAACACTCTCCCTAACTTCCTGTTTAAACAGGAAATACATCAGCAAAATCCATCAGCATTTCATGGTCATGTTAAGGCTGAACACAGAACACACGCTGCACGTGCTCACGTGCTTTTCCAGGCTGCCACGTGAGCAGAAGCGTTATTATCCTCCTCACTGTAATTTCATGCTTTCACAGCATGCAGCACAGACACGCTCAAGTGAGAACTTGTAAAGACGCAGAAATGATCTGTTCACAAAACTTTCCCCAGTGTGACGCCACTGTGACGAACACCTCGGCTATTCTGAGAGACGTGAGAGCAGAAGCACGTGATCTGTCTGAGTGACGAGTGCACAATGTGTCACGTGGAAACTGTTTAACTAACCTTGTAACACAGCAAGGACAAGAGAATAATCTATAATACACTTCATATACTATAGATAAATACACTTATAAATATAAATAAAGTGTAATATAAATAAATACACGTAATATAACACACTTAATCTAATTATTATAATATACAGTAAATACATCTAATGTAATTAATATAATTAATATATAATACACTTAACACGCTCTGGAGAAAAGAATTCAAGCAAAGTTTGGTAAAGAAAAAAGAAAAAGAAAAGAAAATCAGCTGAGACATGTTCAGTGTCTGAAGTTTGCTTTTTTCATCACGCAAACTCAATCTTTAACACACACTCACTTTTGGGTCAGAAATAAAACGTACATCTGCATTTTAAAAAATAAATTAAAAAAATAAGAATCAAACGTGAACCATATTATCATCTGAATCACGTCTAATGTTTAACTCCGCCTTCAGCGTTTGGCCACGCCCCCAAACTGAGTCCTACTTAATTCTTTCATTCTTTCTTTAGTTTCTTTTCATTAATTATAATTGTTTTTTCTTTTTTTCTGTGTTTTCCCCTTTTATCCTTTTTTATTTTCAGTTACTTTCTGGATTTTTCTTTTTTTTTTCTTTCTTTCTTTTACCTTTCTCTTGTTTTTCTCTTAATTGTTCTCGTTTTCTTTCTCTTTCTTATTTTATTAAATTTCTTTCTTTCTTGTATTTAAAATTCCTTTCTTTTTTCACTTTCGCTTTGTTTTTTATTGTCATTTGTTTTTATATTCTTTTTTCTGTTTGTGCTAGTTTATTCTTCTTGCTTCCCCTCTTATTTCTTTTTGCTTTTCAATTATTAACCTACTTTTTCTTTCTGTCTTTCTTTCTTTAACTTTTTTTCTTTAATTTTCTTTCTTCTTTCTGCTTTTGTCCTTGGATGTTTTTCTTTTTAACTTCAACTATATTTCAGTTATTTTTCTGGGGTTTTTTTTCACTTGCTTTCTTTCATTCTTTCTTTCTATTTTTCTAGATTTTGTTGCGAGAGAGAGAGAGCATGTGAGTAAAGTTTAAAATTGCCCTGACGGTGTGTGTGTGTGTGTGTGTGTGTGTGTGTGTCCATGAACTGTAAAATACTGAGTGAAGTGTAAATGTACAGAGTTATAGGAATGAAAATCATCCACATTCCAGCAGGGCAGTGTGTGTGACGGGGTGAGAGGAACTCGGGTAACAGCACACACACACACCACTGATCAACACTAACACTACTGTGTGTGTGTGTGTGTGTGTGTGTGTGTGAGAGAGAGAGAGAGAGAGATGTCTGCACTTCTGTGTGTGTGTCTACTCTTGTAGCATTTTTCATGTTTGTATGCAGTCATTATGTGTTTATGTGAGGTTTGTGTGTGTTGTGTGTGTGTGTTGTGTGTGTGTGTTGTGTGTGAGAGTGTGTGTGTGTTCAACACTGTTCTGTACTTTGATGTGTGTGTGTGTACACCTTCTTTAAGTTTTAAGTATGGTGTGTGTGCTGACAGAACCCTGCCACATCATGAGCCAAATATGTATCTTACACTTATACTTACACACATACACACACACACGGCTGGTGCTGCAGGTAACTCAGCTCACCTTGATGACACATCACCCAGTCCCACACACACACACACACACACACACACACTCACACACTACACTGTCTATAATGATGTGAAAGTCACTGAGGGAAATGAATGCAGGGAAAATAATTCTTTTTCTTTCTTTCTTTCTTTCTTGTTTTTTAAATGAAATGTTTCTATTCTTTTTTTCATTCTGTTTTTACTGTTTTTCTTTATTTATTTTATTAAGTTTTTATTTATTTATTTTTTACTCAGTTTGTCCTTCTTTCTTCTTCTTACTTCCATTTTATTGTTTTTCTCTTTTTCAGTTAGAGGTGTGGAGAGGAATTTGTATAACAGACTGTATCTCTGATACACACACCTGAGTGTTTAATGTGACCTGTGTTAAAGAAATAACCTCATTCACTCACTCACTCACTCCTTCATTCCCTTACACACTCACTCACTCATTCACTCTCTCATTCACTCCCTCACTCACTCACTCACTCATTCACTCTCTCATTCACTCCCTCACTCACTCACTCACTCATTCACTCACTCATTCACTCCCTTACACACTCACTCATTCCCTTTCTCACTCACTCACTCACTCACTCACTCATTCCCTCTCTCACTCCCTCATTCACTCCCTTATGCATTCACTCCCTCACTCACCCATTCCCTCACTCAGCCATTCCCTCACTCACTCACTCACTCACTCACTCCCTTACTCACTCACCAACTTACTCCCTCACTCAAACACTCAATCCATCACCAACTCACTCACTCACTCACTCCCTCAATAAGTCACTCACTCTCATTCCCTCCATCACTCCCTCACTCACTCCCTCCCTCACTCCATCATTAACTCATTGACTCCCTTACTCATCAACTTCCTCAATCACTCCCTCACTCATTCATTCACTCCATCACTCACTCCCTCACTCACTCATTCACTCCATTTCTCACTTACTCTCACTCTCTTACTCACTCACTAACTCACTCTCTCCCTCATTCATTTATTCACTCATTCACTCACTCACTAACTCACGCTCTCCCTCACTCACTCCTTCACTACGTTACTCACTCCCTCACTAAGTCACTCACTCACTCACTCACTCCCTCATTCACTCCTTCACTCCCTCACTCCCTCACTCCCTCACTCTGTAGTGTTGATTTGTTATTGCTCTGCTCATTTCCCTCTATTCTCTCCCATCTTCTCCTCCCTTTCCTGCTATTGATAAACTACAGTGATTGTTAGCGTGCATGTGTGTGTGTGTGTGTGTGTGTGTGTGTGTGTGTTTGTGTGTGCGCGCTGTAGCATTGGTTCCTTTTCCTGCTGGTCCTTACTCCTTCCTTCCTCCTCTGGTTTGGAACGGAAACACACTCGGCGTGGCGAGACATTGTCAAGTCATAAGTTTCATTGTTTAGAGCAGAGATACAGAAACACACAGACAGTGACCTTCCTTTATTTTACACACACACATGAAAAATATCTGTGTCTAACCTTTTTTTAAACCTTTTTTTAATAAATGTATTTGCTATAATATACATTAGTTACACGCTAACGTCAGAGCATGTTATAGTTAAAAACATGGTTTATAGCTGTAGTCCTCATTATACCAGCTCCTTTAATCAGTCTGCGAGATCACGCTCTTCTGATTTTTCGATGGTTTAATATGGATTCACGCACTAGACGACTAAAAAAGTGCACAGTAGTGATCAAAAAACTTCTTCCCCAATGCAGTAGGCAGCAACTTTCTGCAAAATCACAGCGGTGTAGATCTGGAACGGGACTAAAACGATGAGACGACCGCAGAGTTCGTCAAAATAATACCGCCGGTAATGCAGTGTGTAATTTTCTCAAGGGAGGAGGGAGAAAAACACCAACATGTCTGATCAAAACAGAAATAAAATCACAGAGGAGCTGCTGCAAATGATTTCATTCCTCCACACCAGCATGTAAATGAATCCTGTTCAAATCTGGCTAAAGAGAGTTTCAAAAAGGAATAAAAAAAAAACAAAGAGTTCAATTTTCAGCCATTAACTCAACTGTATCTTATTTTTATGCTTTTTGAGCTTAAATATGATCACGAACTCAACCGGTAAGCTTTGCGCTGTTCCATGCTGCATGTGTGAAGTCAGTGTCAGATCCTCACACACCTTCCTCCTTCCTTTTTGTAATCTACCTGTGTGTGAGCCTTGTTCAGGAAGCACCCGAAATTCCTGATCTGTGACCTCCCTCGAAATGTGAAACCTCATCGCCCGCATGTTCAGAGGAAACCATCCATCCATCCTGCTCCACCACCACCACCACAAGCACCACCACGGCTCCTATTTCCTGCACTTCTAAAGGGGTAATGAAAGGCTTCTCCAGATTCTCGCACTCCACAGGTATTGTGCTAAGAAGAAAAAATGAGCTCAGACAAGAAGGTAGGTTTACAACGCATAAATCTGTTCGCTTTAGAAAATCGACACGCTGCGTACTAGCATGCTGAGTATCTCACACTTTAACCTTCAAACATTTGATTATATACAATTATCCCTAAAGAAATGTGAAGGAAACTTCCAGCAGTTCCATCATGACGCCCATCACTGAGACAAACATTTCCAATTAAAGTTTTAAAAAAAGCTTTGAAAATGAAATTACAGACTGCAACTCTGTCATCATTCGCTTCGTTTCAAACACATCCAACTTTAAAAACTTTAAAATCTCTGCAAGTCCTCCTCAACCTCAATTTACGAGTTTCAGAAATTCTCAAATATCAAATGCAACTAAATCTCTCTCCCTTGTTATAATTACTACAAATTTGGTGTAAAATCACATGTTTTTTTAGACAGTGTCATCATTTCACTTTGAAAGAACTTAAAACACGCTGCTATTCCCTTTTCCAATCAGTAAGGTTTGCGTGACTATAAAGTTTTACAAGTCGATCAGTAATTCAAAAGTATTTGACTAGTTGTCCTTTCAGTGTTTAACCCAAAAGCCGTTTCAGGATATCACTGTTTTTAGGCTGTTTCATTTGTGCAGCAATGAACACAAAAAACACATGAAACTGTGTATCATGTTACACTACCAGTTCTTAAAATTGCAGCTCAGCTAAAACTGCTGATTCTGAAACTGAGAGCGCGCAGCATGGAAGCTTGTGTCCATCAACAAATTCGTCCTTACAGCTCAGTGAGCCCCCTTCCTCTGATGGAGGATGCAATATCTACAGCAGTGTCAGGAGATGTTTCCACCATGTTCATCTCCAACCTCCAATCTCCAGTAGCATCTGAAAACGAGTCTGGACGAGCTCCCCTCTTTGAGCCAGCATGCGCTACTGATCTGACTCGGAGTGATGCGCAACCCACGGCTCTGCATGCACACAGCCACATCACTGATCATGACAGAATTCACTACGCCACAGTGCAAGGATTTTATTTAAATATTATTTAGCGTTTAAGGACACCGAAAATAACTGCAGGAGCAGGATTCACAAAAAAACAAAAAAAAACTTCACACTCTCTACACACACTTCTACCTGTCATGTAAAGTGAAATCAAAGTGAACGTTCAGTTAAAGCAGAAGAAAAAAT
Source organism: Pangasianodon hypophthalmus (assembly GCF_027358585.1). NCBI lineage: Eukaryota > Metazoa > Chordata > Actinopteri > Siluriformes > Pangasiidae > Pangasianodon > Pangasianodon hypophthalmus. The sequence goes on along the minus strand of NC_069712.1, from coordinate 2,369,688 downwards.
TTATTGGAGTAATGGGTTCTTCTAGTCTGAAATAATTTTTAACTAACAAAATACATCCAGCTGCTTTCTTTATCTTCTGCCACACTGTTTTTTTTTTTTTTTCATTGCCTGACTAGTCTGTACAACCCCTAGTGCTGACCCAGTCCTCCACTTAACACCGGTTTATACTTGACGCATGACATCTGGAGGATTAAAAGTGACATCCACTGGATGGCACACCAGAGCCAGAGCATCCCTGTCCATCAGCTTTCCAAGTCGAACTGTAATGCTTGGCGATTTCACGCACAGCAACATTAAACACATTAACGATCTCTGTCTCTCTTTAAAACTTTCTGCTGCCATCTTGATTATTGTCATGAGCTGCGTCTCAAATCCCTCCATCCATTCTCTGTACAGTTTATCCAACACAGGGTCACCTAGAGCGTATCCCGGGGCCACCAACCCTACCCATCGCAGTGCGCAATCGCACACACACAATTTAGAAATGCCGAGAGGAAACCCCAGAAGCACGGGGAGAACATGCAAACTCCACACACGCAGGGCGGAGACAGGAATCAAACCCCCAACCCCGGAGGTGCGAGGTAACAGTGCTAACCACTAAACCACTGTATCCTCCTGTGGCTCAAATCAAAAACATTTAAAAGTACTTACTAACCTAGAAACTCTAGATGACTAGTGCCGCAAAACAGATGTGCAGGTTTGAAGGCTACATGAGAGGTGTTTAAAATTGAAACATTAACTGTAACATGAAAACCCGGTTAGTGTTAGTACTTTATAATGGTGTAGAAAAGTGCACAGGGATGGGATTTGAGACACCAAGTTAGTTTGTTTATTTAGTTTTGGACATTGTGTAACATAATGCTATACTGTCACCACTATTTACATTGGCGACACTTTAAATGACGGGAAGATACGCGAAGTGTGTACGCAAAAGTATAATTGAGCCTGTAGCTTTCTTTAAGAGCCTCGTCAGATTATCTCATCAGATGTGCGTGTTACTTAACGATCCCCATGATGGATCACTTCCACATGTTTTCAATGTGTTTCATTTCTAACTTGGAGAACAATAATTTAAACTCATACTGATTGCATAATTGTTTCATTGTGCTGGGGTGCAGAGACAAAGCATCAAGGACCGTCCCGTCAATAAAACCATGTTTAATGTCCAGTTCTGCCATAAAAACTGATGACTTACGAGAGAAAAGCCGCCAGTTCTGTGTTTGTTTTATAGCTATAAGTGCCTGAGTAATGATTAATCAAATCCCCTCGTTTATAACAAACCACTGACGCCAACTTAGTGATGACCTCTGACCTGAGCTTTAGCTGAGAACCACACACACACACACACACACACACACATTTCAAACTTTCATACAGCATGCTAGCTGATCTTTACTCCACATTACATATACATAGTTAATGCAGCTAATATTTAATGTTACTGTTATCTGAAGTTAGCTACAATGTTAGCTTTCTTCTGAAGAATACACACACACACACACACACTTTCGCACATACATTTATACAGTCACACACATAGAAAAAGAAGCCTTTATTTGTCACGCATACATTACAGCACAGTGAAATTCTTTTTTTTTTCACATTTCCCAGCTTCTTAGGAAGTTAGAGTCAAATCAGATCAGTTTTCAGCTTTCATTTCCTGATATTTACATCTTTACATGTGTTAATCCACTTAGAACACGGCACCTTTTGTTTGAACCCACCCATTTTTCAAGTGATAAAAAATACAGGAACATGTGACTGACAGGTATGCAAGTAGAAAAATATAAAGATAATAAATAATAAATAATGCCCAGGTGTACCCTGTTAGAGTGACTGTATAAACAATTAATAGCTCTGAATGTCTACTCTTGGTTTGAGCCCCGGGTTTCACCTGTGAAAACTGCATTTGTTGTTAAAAATGATAAACCAACATGAAGACCAGAAAGCTGTCTATGGGAGACAAGAAAGCCATTTTGAAGCTGAGAAAAGAAGGAAACTCCATCAGTGGCATTGCACAAGCATTGGGCATAGACAATACAACAATTTGGAATATTATAAAAAAGAAAGAAACCACTGGTGTACTAACAACCAGACATGGAACAGGTTGGCCAACAAAAACAACAGCAGTTGATGACAGAAACAGTGCGAAAGCTAAGAAGAAGAACCCAAAAACAACAGTCAGTGACATCACCAACAACTTCCACAGGGCAGGGGTAAAGGTTTCACAATCCACCACTCGAAGAAGACTTGGAGAGCAGAAATATAGAGGCCACACCACAAGATGCAAACCTCTCATCAGCAGTTAGAATCTGAAAGTCAGATTGGAATTTGCTAAGAAATACAGAGATGATCCACAAAAGCTCTGAAACCAAGATGAACCTCTATCAAAGTGATGGAAAGACCAAAGTGTGGAGAAAGAAAGGATCTGCTCATGATCCAAAACATACGAGCTCATGGGTGAAGCATGGTGGAGGTAGTGTCATGGCTTGGGCTTGCATGGCTGCTTCTGGAACAGACTCACTAATCTTTATTGATGATGGAGCTCATGATGGTAGCAGCAGAATGAATTCAGAAGCTACAGAAACTTTCTGCCTGCCAATTTACACAGAAATTCCTCCAGTCTAATTGGGAGGAACTTCATCAGGCAGCAAGACAACGACCCAAAACACACTGCCACACAAACATACTGTATCATCAGGGGAAAAAGTGGAAGGTTTTGACTGGACGAGTCCATCAGCAGACCTTAACCCAACTGAGCAGCATTTCACCTCCTGAAGAGGAGACTGAAGGGAGAAACCCTCTAAAACTAACAACAACTGAAAGAAGCTGCACTACAAGCCTGGAAAAGTGTCACAAAAGAAGAATGAAACAGTTTGGTGATGTCAGCGGGTCACCGGCTTGATGCAGTTATTGCAAGTAAGAGATACGCAACCAAATATTAAGTGTTATTTACTTTAAGACTAGCTGTTCCAATACTTTTGCTCACCTAAAAATTGTGTGGCCTGCCACCGAAGGTGCCATGTCCTCAGTTCTAGATGTAAATGTCAGGAAATAAAAGCTGAAATACTGATCTATCGTCACATATTCATCTTCTGATCTCAAACCCAAATGTCTTCAGTGTAAAGCATAAAAAATAAAAATAATTGATCTTGCTATTCCAATACTTTCAGAGGGGACTGTATATACCAACACACACACACACACACACACACACACATGTACGTCTAGTGTCTCTACATGGCAGAATTTTCAACATTTAGCTCCAGGTTTCCTTGCAGCACATTCATTAATCCCCATTGAACACAGGAGTGCAGTGTGTGTGTGTGTGTGTGTGTGTGTGTTACTATGTGTGTAGATGTATGTGTTAATGTTTAGGTGTAGCATAGCATTAATTAGCCGCATTAATATGTCAATGGAAGGTCCTTGCAAGGATAAGACAAACGTGTGTGTGTTTATATGTGTGTGTGTGTGTGTATATGTGTGTGTGTATATGTGTGTGTGTGTGTGTGGGCGCTCCTTATCACTCATGCAACTCCCATTTTGCTGGTTTCTCACCCTTGAAACGATTTTGTTTGTCCAGTAGAATTATAAACCCGTTAGTGACCGAGCGCTGAACTCATGAATCAAAAAAAAAAAGAAAAAACAAAAACAAAAACCCCTGAAAACCCAGCGTGAGAAGAAATTCATTAATTTTTCATTCTAAAATGTAAACAAATACACACTGAAAATGAAACCCATTTAAAATTCCCCCAAAACAAACACCGAGTTAATGATTATTGACTTTGCACATTCCATGTGGTGGAAGTTCACAGGCACTGAACAACTACTTGGCAGAAATAAAATCCTGAATGTGTGCTAAAGAGTCACAGATTTCAAATCTCCAGCTGATCTCACGTCATCAGTAACGTCTCCGTAATGTCCTCGACCAGGCTCTAGCTAAGTGTGTTTATTCATATAGCGCTATTTAGCAGATATGCTAGCAAGCTACTTATATTTTTTCTTCATTTTTGTAGCTAGCTAGCTTGAATAGTGCAGTTATGAAAGTTATTTTATTCATTAACAACTTTTATTTGTGACGTCAAAATCTGATGTTAATCTCATCTGAATCCAAACCTTTTACAAATTATACATTTTAAATCAATTATAGGCTTTTTATTTGAGGAGAGTGTGTGTGATGATCTTGATGCTAAAATGCAAAGCTTCGCTTGTAGCCATGGTACAAAAATTAAAAAAAGCAAGCAAGTTTCTTTACTCAACATGTGGAGTAAAGAGATTTTTTTTCACCTCCTGAAGGGTGTCTTAATGAACTGATGAGGTAAATTCAGGTGTGTTAGAAAAGGAAACACAGCAGGATTTGAAAAGTATTCCACATTAAGTCACAGGCATTAAACACACACACACACACACACACACACACCTGCGCCGGAAAATTCCACGAAAGAGCACTTATCAGTCGTCCTGCCAGGATGAGGGACAAAATGTCCAGCAGCGTGTTCTATACAACCTGCTTCCTCTTCAGAAACACTCAACAACGGCTTTCTCCCAAATTCACTCGCAACTAAGAGCTTCCACTAGAAGGTCGGCCATTTTAATGAAAACATTAGAACACACAGAATACTTTCTAATGAGACACTAATGAGACTAATGAGATACACTAATGGTGATGATGGGACTGTGCACGTTACCCATAATGCACTGCAAGTTTCCGTCAGGTTTAAATGGACAGACTGTTCAGGTGAGGCTGTTCTGTCCTCTTCCACTCTGGTCTGATCTGAGATCATCTGATCAGTCCTTTTCCTGGTCTGATCTGGACTGGTCTGTTTGGCCCTGTTCTGTTTTAGTCTGGTCTAATCTGAACTTGTCGGATGTGATCTGCACGTATCTGCTCTGATATAGAATGGTCTGATCTCATGTCTCCTTTGATATGATCTAGCCTGGTCTGATCTGCTCTGATATGGTCTATTCTGGTTTGATGTCTGCTTTGATATGGTCTGGTCTGGTCTGATCTGCTTTGATATGGTCTAGTCTGATCTGAGCTACTCTGATATGGTCTAGTCTGGTCTGATCAGATGTCTGCTCTGATATGGTCTAATCTGATTTCATGTCTGCTTTGATATGGTCTAGTCTGGTCTGATCCGATGTCTGCTCTGATATGGTCTAATCTGATCTGATGTCTGCTCTGATATGGTCTAATCTGACTTCATGTCTCCTTTGATATGGTCTAGTCTAGTCTAATCTGATGTCTGCTCTGATATGGTCTAATCTGATTTCATGTCTCCTTTGATATGGTCTAGTCTAGTCTAGTCTAATCTGATGTCTGCTCTGATATGGTCTAGTCTGATCTGATCTAATGTCTGCTCTGATATGGTCTAATCTGATCCGATGTCTGCTCTGATATGGTCTAATCTGATCCGATGTCTGCTCTGATATGGTCTAGTCTGGTCTTATCTGGTCTGATCTGCTCTGATGTGGCTAGGCTGGTCTGATCTGGTCTGATCTACTACGATATGGTACACTATTGTCTGTTATACTTGGATCTGGTTTGGATTAGTCAGTTTTGTCCTCTTGTTTTTGTAAGTAAAAAATATTAGTGTTTGATTTGAAACATTACTTCTCTACAAACATCGAGGTTCTAGATCATCTACACTACACAGTTCAGAGTGGAAGATAATAATGTACTGTACATTTTGAACCCAAAATCACCACATGGACATATTCAGCTAGCTTACATGTTCCTCAGGATGTTTTGTGATGCTAATCATTGGGCTAATCCTCCTTCACTTTCTAGTAATCAGTTATACAATATACTGTGATATTTAACATGATGTTATTCCTGGAATTCTATCAACACTACATCGACACCACCCCTTGGAACGAGGGCACCTAGGTAGGCAACATCTCCCATTCGGAAAGACAGCATAAGCAAGGTGTCCTTTAATGTGCATCATTTTTGTACAGATTTTAAGGCTGCATTGAATGCAAACTTCTTGAGAAGGCTGTATCATGATAATATCGGAATATCATCGTGATAGTTTCGTTAATTTTCTTGATATCAGAACATGGCTACCTGTTGCTACGCTAGCCCTGTATCACAGACTCAAGACTAAAGCAGGTTTTAGACTGCGTGATTTCAGCCATCTTTTAAGATTATTACTTATCACATTGTACGAGATCTCAATAAACTCAGGGCTGAATTTTATAAGAGACTCTGTGAAAGTGTGTGTTCTCCATGTGAGATTATACTGTATGGTGAAGATCTTCTAAGGATCTGGAATTCAGCAGAAAACGGGCTCCTGTAAACATTAAGTAAGACTTGTTTCTGTCCATTAGCACGTTTCGTTTACTCTCCATCACCGCTAGCGTGTGTGGAGCTGTGCCGTGAGTTTGCTGTCCTCCTATTGGTGGATTTTAGACGAGCCTCGTAATCACAACAGCAATGATCTCAAGATGATCTCAAGTCACAACCAAAGAATTGTTTTATGGTCAAATTCATACGATATAAACCATCTTAAAGAAGCCATTTTGGATACTAGACACGTTTCATGTGATAAAATAAATAATACATTTGAGTTGTAAATGGCGTTAATGTGATTTGAGAAGATCCGAGGAGGTTAAAGTCATCACAGAGATACTGAAAAGGAAGTGGAGAAAATGCGAAAACCAACCAAATGAGAAAACCATCAAACGTTCCAGAGAGTCCAGCGACACACACCGCTTCTCCTGACTTACCTATGCACTTGATCTCGAAGCCTCGTGGAGGTTTGAGGGCCCTGCGCGTCCATCCTTCCCTGAGCACTTCCAAGTGGTCCTCCTTGCCCTGGATGAGCAGGACGTGCTCGTCTATCCATCCCAGGAAGAAGGTCTCCGCTATGGCGTCCGTCACCTTCTTGTTCCAGAAGTGCTGCATGTTCTCGGCTTTGAAGTCTGCAAAGATCTCGTATCCGGTGTGATGGTGCTGGAGCTTCTCGGTGACCGTGGGAGAGTCGTCCGAGCCCACACGGCTCAGCACGATGGCCAGGGAGTGAGGTGCGATCTGCAGGAACTTCTCCATCTCCTCCTTCTCACGCAGCTTCTCACAGGAAGGCCATGAAGGCTACACTCCACACTGCAGCTTCACTGCGCATGCAACACCCCGACACACCGCCACATCTCACTGGCTCACACGCGGTCTGAGGAACGAGTTCACGGTAAATCCGTGCAGTCCATCACCGAGCCTCAGATCATGACGAAACGCACGCTCGGTAGATATGCGATAATAAAAAGAATAATAATAATAATAATAATAATAATAATAAAAAACATGCACTGGAGGAAAACCGGTCAGTCATCACTGGGTTGCGAGCTACAAACTCACATCATCTCGCGCACGCAGGATTCATCCGTTCATCTTCACGCCTTTTATGAAACGCACCGGCACGCGCCCTCCTCCCTCCATTCCTCCTCACGGAGGCTCGCGCGCTGGAGACTCTGCCTCGTGTGTGTTTTTTTTTTTTTTTTTTTTTTAATAAATAATTTAAAAAAATTTAACACACTCACACACTCACTCACACAAACGACTGATGACTCCTCTCAGAAATCGCATGCACAAGAACCAGCGCGCGCTGTTCCGTTCTGTCTCCCGGTGCCGCGCGCGCTCTACGGTCCCGGCAGCTCGAGACTCCAGACGCTCCCTCCGGTAGGGTTTTTGCGTGGCGGAGAGGCGCGAGCGAGAGACCGAGAGAAGGAAGAGGAGGTGGAGGAGGAGGTGGAGGAGAGCGCGTGCAGATGTTTCCGTCACTCCACCTACAGGCTGGACTGCAGAGATGCACGATACTGACCGCGTGCGCGATATCGCGATATTTACAACGATCAATTCCCCGCGATATCGCGATATTTTAATTTAAAAAAAAAAAAAAGTTAATGCATTTTTCATGATTAGGTTAAAAGATAATAACATAAAATAAAGCCACATTAAAACAGCAAAATAACAGAGTTAAAGCATATGAATGTAAAAAAAAAAAATTAGTATACTTTAGAATATTTTTGAGATTAAGCTAATTCAAGAGTTTGTTTGTTTGTTTGTTTGTTTGTTTGTTGCATTAGTGTTCTCACTGCTGTGTTTTGTAATATAAAGGGAAAGATTTGCTTTTACACAAACATGAAATGCAAAAGTTGAAAAGTTCCTCATCAGTATTTTCATAATTAAACTGAAAAATATAATCCTGCTGATTTCTGTACTTTAGACACTTTAAAAAATAAAACATCAAAATTATTTTGTAAAATACAATACATTATTTTTAAGTCTATTTATATAACTTGTAGTATTTGCCATAGATTTACAATGAAGATATATTTATACTACAGTGTCATTGAATGCTCAAATCTGATTGGTCAGACGGTGTGCATTGTTTCTGTATAACAGCATGGCTAGGACACCACCAGTTACACCTACACCTACACTTACACCTACACCTTCACTTACACTTACACCTTCACTTACACTTACACCTACACCTACACCTACACCTACATCTACATCTACACCTACACCTACACCTACACCTACATCTACAACTTCACTTAAACCTACACCTACACTTACACCTACATCTACACCTACACCTACATCTACACCTACATCTACAACTACAACTACAACTACAACTTCACTTAAACCTACACTTACACCTACACCTACACTTAAACCTACACCAACATCTACAAGTACAACTACAACTTCACTTAAACCTACACTTACACCTACACCTACACCTACACTTAAACCTACACCAACATCTACACTTAAACCTACACCTACACCTACAACTACAACTACAACTACAACTTCACTTAAACCTACACCTACACTTACACCTACACCTACACTTAAACCTACACCAACATCTACACTTAAACCTACATCTACACCAACATCTACACCTACACTTACATCTACACCTACACCTACACTTAAACCTACATCTACACCAACATCTACACCTACACTTTCATCTACACCTACACTTACACCTACACCTACAATTACACTTACACCTACATCTGCACTTACACCTACACCTACACTTAAACCTACATCTACACCAACATCTACACCTACACTTACACCTACACTTACACCTACATCTGCACTTACATCTACACCTACACCTAGATCTATACCTACACCTACAGCTACACATACATCTAGACCTACACCTACACTTTACCTACACCTACATGAATGTATTACATATTAGATGATTACATTAACGTGGTTTGTCATTAACGTTACATTTATCACAAATACTTTAAATCTTGTATATGTATGTTTTTTTGAGATTTTAGGACTCCAAATAAAAAAAAGTTTTATAAAAGAAAAAAAGAGAAAAAGAAAACAAAAAAATTCTGACAAAAACTATAACATTGCAAAAACATGTTTTATTTTAAATAAACAATATTATCCTTTGGTTATTGACATTAAATACTTCAATAAAATAAGATTATAATTAAGACCTCAGGTAAATGAGTTCAGTTGTAATTTTAAGATAAACGTTTGTCTGAAGGAAAGTTTCTGTCACTTTTCTTTTTATCTTAAATCTTTTCATTTAAAGCTAAAATTAAATTTTAAAAATTAAACCTGCAATCCATCAGTTTCTATAGAATTAGGAAATCTAGCTGATATTGCATTGAGTGATGTTATAGAATTTTTAACCATATAATATAGTTAATTATTTTATTATTAAAAAGAAAAAGAGAATAAGTGGTTTATCATTTATTATGTCTCGTAGCTTTGATATTCCAGATGAAAGACTTGTGGAAAGGAAAGTGCACTGAAACCCAGTTCCTGTTTACGGGAATGTGAGCGTTTAAGGAGGATTTTAATAACATCACTGTTTTGGGGAAAGGAGTGTGATCAGTGGAGTGTGTGCTAAAGAGCTTCAGTGATGTGAAAGTGACACTGTTTTCTGTTTTTTTTTAACAGATCCTCTGAGTGAACACGACACCGTGTTCCTGTCACATGAAAGACTCTCAGAAGTAAATCATCACCTCAAAGAAGTACACTTTTAACACAGTAAAGTACACGTTTAAAAACTTTATCATGGATTCAATTTTTCAAACCATGCCATGAACTCATCCTTTAACAAACAATGCGGGATTCATGATCATTCTGGTTGTGTGATGTTCTTGTCTGCTTTATATTTGTTTTATATTCTAAGGTTTCTTTTTTATCCAACGTGACTTACATCAGAAATTCAGAACTTTGTAAAAAAATTAAAAAGTAAAATTCTTTACTGATTTCACATTGAAAAATTACGTCCTGCATGTCAGTGTCCTGTCACGGGCTGACGAAAGTCTGGACATTCCACAACATTTAATGTAACTATAAATGGATAAAATGTACACTTTGTTCATTAGTGGTAACATTAACTCTGCACCATCACCACAGCATTAAGATGTGTTTTATTCCTGACTTTAATCAACACCTTCTGACCAATCAGAATCCAGAATTCAGCAGGGTTGTGCTATAAGTAAGGAATAAACCCCTCTGTGTCATGCTGATTTAGGAAAGTAATCCACAACAGCGTGTTGTGATGAAGGAGTTGTTATTTTCCTAAAACAGCTTGTCTCCAAATATTGTATTCCTCTTATAATATCACCCCAAAGTGTGTCGTTCTCTCACCAGCCTCTTTTTTCTCTCTCTTGAAGTTAATAAGACAAAAAAAATAAAACGCAGCTTGTCATGTTACCGATAAAAAAACGAAAAATCGTAAACTCTTCTGTCCTGAAGATGTCAGAAAACTTAACCTTACAGCTTTACCTCTGACTGTTACAAAGCGCTGACACTGGAGACTCCTTCCATCAATGTTACATAAACCTTTCCTCTCAGAAAATCTCACCACGTTATATTATATTTTTTAAAAAATCTGTTTATTATTAGTTGAGCGTCCGCCGTACAAGTCGCTGTGAATGAGCTGTTACTATGGAAACCATAACGTATTAGAACATTAATAGAAACCTGCTGCACTACTGTCAGAGCTGCTGTTCTAGAAAATTAATCAACACCTTCTGACCAATCAGGATCCAGACGTCTACAGCGCTGTGTTAAATGAACAGGAGATACAAACCACACTGACACTTTGTGACGTTTTTGGTTTACACGTGTTTTTGAAATGAAAAGGTTTCAGACAGATGAAGTCGCAGCATCTTATAAAGTAAGAGTAAGAGAAATGACTTTTTATTTATTTATTTTTTTTAATTTTAGAATCACAAATGTGAAATCCTGAATGTGAAACCTTTATTCTGACTGACCCCAGAGACACACACAGCTGAGTAAGAGTGAGCAGTAAACTCTCGCTCATTACTGCCCCCTGCAGGCCGCTTCCCTCCATCACCGCTCGTATATTTCACCAGGAGCGAGCGGCGTGTACGAATCTGCTCTCTGGACTAAACTGTCCTGTGTTTCCAAGATTAAAAAAATATACATCAGTGTAAGGTTCATGTTTGGCATCTGCATCAGATTATCTGCTGTTTAAAAATGACTTCAAGTGGATTATTTTGGATTTTCTGCACCACAAACACTCTTCAGAAGATCACAGAAAGGTGTGAAGAGCCTGGGGCTGAATTCTTTCTCACCCAGACTGTAGATTCACGCAGCCAATCAGTGACAGTCGTGTCAGGTGATTACGTCATCAGACACGCCCCCTAGATTTGATCAGCATTTGGGATGATATTTTTCACACACATCCATAACACATGAGACGGCGCGTGTGAAATAATGAACATAAACGAGAAAAAAAGGTGGATTATTTATCTATCAACGTTTTTCCCCACAAAATGGCTTTGGAAAAGGGGAGGAGCTAACAGCTGATCTAATGAATCTAATCTAATCTGATCACACATTGTCCAATCAAAATTACAAAAAAGGATAAATGACAGAAGCACAAGCTCAGTGGGATTTTTGTTTGTTTGTTCAGATGATATTCAGAGGAAACATTTCACGAACCCGGCATTTTAATTTTTTTTATTTAAAGAATTTAGAAATCATGAATGTAGCTGTCTGTCTTTAAGTGTGTGTGTGTGTGTGTGATAAATTTGCCCAACTTTATTCTTCTCATGCCATCAGTGAGACCTCGTCACTAATAGTTTCATCATCATGATATCGATAAATCTAAGATTTCAGCATTTTCTCAGAATTGCGTCATCTTTTTCTTCTCCTTTTTCTGTACGTTAAAATAAAGTTCTGCACTTTCTATACTTTAGTCTTACATCAACACGTTAGTGTATCAGGAAAAAAATACAAAACATTGGAGATTTTAATTTTATAGTTCATCACTTCTGCAGAAAAGGATTAAGGTATTTTTTTAATGACTCATCCTGTACTAGTCTTCTGTTCGTCCAATTAAATGCTCCCGAGAATGTATAAGCCCCGCCCCTAGGGGGCGTGTCTTGCTCTACAGTAGCAACAGCAAACATGGTTCGTTTGTGTGTTTGTCTATTCCCTTTTCCAACTGAATATAAAATGTTTTGAGCTTATTACTTTGGAAGATGATGGAGTTTGGGCGAGTTGGTGGTTTTGTGATTTTTTCCGGAGGAGCGATTTTCCCGTCTCGGAGCTGTTCAGTGTCGGAACGTCGCTATCTCAGACTGATGGAGAATTCCAACTTCATACACAATCTCCATCAGTAAGAGACTGGAATAGCATTTTATTTACCCCTCAGACGCATCAGATGTCTCCCAGTAACAATCTCGCGTCTGTTACCAATGGCGACGCTGATGCTCCGCCTCACCTCAAACACGTACGCTATAAAAACACACGCCGACTCGTCGTCTAGGAAACCCTCCTGCTTAAGGTGGACAGGTGTGAGTTAAAAGGTGGAGGTGAAAATCTTCCACATCTGAAAAAAAGACGCTACTGGCACGTTTGTTTAGATTGGACGTGGGCGTGGCCTTAAATGCTTAAATGCTATTGGCTGTTGTGGAAATCAGTCAAGCACTCCAACTCCCAACACGCCGTCACTCTGACTTCCTGTTTTAAAAGGAAATGCGTCAACATAACATGCGGAATCAGTTCACGACTCTCAGGATGTTTAACGGAGAGAGAGAGAGATCAGAGTGAAAGCTTTGTCACAATAAGAACGTTTTTTTCGGATCACAGATTTAGCATCATTGTGACCAAAGATTTCAGTATAAAAAGTAACCAAACTGTGAGACATCTGAGAATGTGAGCCTCACACACACACACACACACACACACACACACACACACACACAATGCTTCTGTGCTGTTAAACCTGCAAACACACCAAACACAAGCCGAGATGTAAAGCACAGGTTTATTTAAATACACAAAATGTTTTTTTTTTTTCTTAAAAAAAAAAAAAAAAAAAAGAAAAGGAAACCCAGAACCAAAAGACAAAACAAAACAAAAACATCACACCAGACTCATCAGACCAACAAAAAGACAGAACTGTTCTCTCACACTGGAAGACATTTTGAAATTCTTCATCTTGGTGTTAAATGAAATTAAAAAGACGTCATGATGGTCAAATCCTGTGCGTTTTAATAATCGCCGTTTTCACAACACAACTGACGCTAAAATGAAAAAATAAAGTCTGAAAAAATTTCTTTTCCGTCTCTTATAAACACTGATGGCAGTTGTGCGAGTCTTTTCTCAGGAAGTTCGCAGCTCGTTTCCGGATCCTGCGTTCCAGCGTTCCAGCTCTGTAACACTCCCTCATCAGCTTCCGACTTTTTGGGTTTTTTTTAAATGAATTACGGTTTAATTTCCTTTAGAGCGGCTTTTTAACAAGCGTGCTAATTCACTACCTCGCAAACTAACTAGTAAATTCAAAGGAATCAAGCGCAACCTGAACAGATGTTAGTGTTGAAATATTATGCTCTAACGAAAGGGCATCAGAAACCGCAGTGCATTCTGGGATGTGTGTAGGGACGTAGTGAAAAGCTCTCAAGATGGCGGACGGGGTTTAATCCAGGACAAGTGCTGAGGGGAAGTGAACGAGGGAGTGTCACTGTCTGAGCTTTCGCTCCACAGATCCACTCCGACCCGAAACCAGGAGCTGTTCCACGAGTCGCTTATTTACTAACCAATCACAGCTTTAGGACGATTTTAACTCGGACCAATCGGGACGCTGAGATGATTTTCCTGGACCAATCAGTGAGCTGAGACAATTTAACTTGGAGCTGATCCTGATTTGAACCAATCAGACGGTTGTTAACGAGTAAACAGACAAGCTGAAGGTGAAAAATAAAGCACAACGTGTTCTCGTGTTTCGTGTGTGAGGAAGATCGGCGTGAATCTGTGGAGCCGGAACAGTCTGGAACTTTCCGTACGCGTGGCTCAGGCTTGACGTCTCGCTCTCCTGTACACGTGACTCGTTTCTGAGCCACTACCTCGACCGGCGGTCCTTCTTGGGCCTCTCTGTGCTTTTGTCCATGGTCTTTTCACTGTCTCCTCGGCACTTTGGACAGTACCACTTGCCCTTGGGTTTGTAGGTGAGTCCGACGCAGGAGAAGTGGAACCACTCGATGGGGCACTGCTCGTTATCGCAGCCGATCATCTCTCCGTAGGAAACCTGCTCACACAGGCAGTACGTCGGCTCGTTAGGGTCGATGTTGAACTCCACGGCGGGAGAAACTTCGCGTTCCGGTTTCGCTTTCGAGCGCTTCTTCTTCTTAGCCGATTTGGACTTCTTCTCGCGGGGCGGCTGAGACGCAGGTTCGTCGCTCGGGTCCTCCAGAACCCCGTTAGCTCCGTTAGCGCTGTAACACGAGTCGCGGCTCTCGCTGTTGCGATGGCGGCGAGGTCTGCGTGACGACGAGCGCTCCGTTACAGCGTTAGCGGCGCCGCTTCCCGTCTCGTGACGAGATTTTTCAGCCGGTCTTTCGGCATCGCTGGGGTCCAGGAAGCACGGCGAGTGAGCCTCCATCTGACGCGAGCGGTTCTCCACCACCTCCATCATCTGCGTGACCACGTGGATCTTCTCGTCGCCGAGCTCCTGGCTGCTGATGAGGGCGCGCTGCAGCTGCATCTGGAGACGCTTCCTCTGAGAGCCATCCGCCTCCTTCTTATACTTCTCAAACACCTCGTCCACCTCCTTCAAGATCTCTGAGAGAAAAACACAAACAGGAAGTTCAGAGGCGAAGGTTCTGCGTTTGTGGCCAAACGCTGGTGAGGTCAAATCTCAGGACTGACTTTAAACCAAACTTTTAACCAAACACAATTTCCTTTTACCCCAAATGCGATCAATCAACCAAGACACGCTTGAAGCTAGAAAGGTAAAAGCAAGTTCCTGACTCTGAAACTCACGGGTCACTTACTAACCAACCAACCAATCAGAGCGCTCCGACAATTTAGGACTAATTTAGTCTCGACTCATCAGTGCGTTTAGATCCTTTTAGTTTGGACCAATCGGGGCGTTCGGATAATTTTTGATTGAAACAATCATGCGTTCAGGAGACGTTAGTTTGGAATATTTGTACATTCAGATCAGTTTAACTCGGATCAATCGGAACGTTCGGAAGGTTTTACTTTGGATCAATCAGACCATTTGGATGACTTTAGTGTGGACCAATCGGAACGTTCAGATGGTTTTAGTGTGGACCAATCGGAACGTTCAGATGGTTTTAGTCTGGACCAATCGGAACGTTCAGATGGTTTTAGTCTGGACCAATCGGAACGTTCAGATGGTTTTAGTGTGGACCAATCGGAACGTTCAGATGGTTTTAGTCTGGACCAATCGGAACGTTCAGATGGTTTTAATCTGGACCAATCGGAATATTTGGATGACTTTAGTTTGGACCAATCGGAACGTTCAGATGGTTTTACTTTGGACCAATCAGAATATTTGGATGACTTTAGTTTGGACCAATCGGAATGTTTGGATGATTTTACTTTGTACCAATCGGAACGTCCGGATGGTTTTAGTCTGGACCAATCGTTGAGTTACATGGAGAGGTTTAGATCCTTAGGAAAGATTACAGAAGTCCCACTGTGGAGAAGATTTTGAATGAAACAGACTTCCTTTACTTCTTAGCTACATTAGCATCACAGCTCCAGAACTAAACTAAAGAATTAAGATACTAAACACGTCTAACAAAGCGTACGTTGGATTTTTTTAGCTAAAGTGTACGTATCTCTAAACCTCAGACACTCACCTGTAAATCATTTTAGATAAAACACGTCTTCCAAATTCATGAATTAAAATAAAAACATCCTATAAATACGTTTAATCTCAGTTCCCTCGTTGTCTCTCAGTCACATAATTCCTGTTAACGATTCACGCTTTATTAACCAGAATCAGTGAGACACATGGGTAGTATTAAAAGGTCCGATCTTGGATGGAGATCGGATATCAGTCCGACGCCGTGCCTATTTATCATCATTAACGCTCGTCTCCAACCTGCAGAAGATGGAAAGATCTAGAAAGCAGTGAGGGAAAGTTTTATCGCTGAAATCTGAGATGTGTTCGGAACAACAGTGTGACTCTGAAACCTTTTATAAAACCACAACGTCTTGTTTCGTCACAACGTCTCCGGATACGCAACCGGACACGCCCCCTCGCCGACCAATCAGGAGTCGGCTGACTGACGCACAAGATCGTAGATACATCGTAGAGCGCGTCGGTGCGTCTCTGTGCGACGATATCAGCATGTTTATGTCATAAAATCAGAAACGACGCGTTAAGAGCACGAAAAAACGTGATGTTATACTACAGTACACACGCTACTCGCTGTAACGTGTGTCGTCATGGCAACCGAATTTGAATTAGATCGAAATATTCACAGGACCGTAGTAAAATCTTTTACGCGTTGCGAACTACGACGACGAACGACGCGGAGGAGACAGCACACCTGTCGTGTATTTGCAATACAGCCTTTATTACCTGCTCAGGTGTGTGTGTGTGTGTGTGTGAGGAGCTGAAACACAATATTTAAAAAAAAAAAACATGGACTGGATCTGGATTTCTCAGGACTGGGATCAGAATCTGCTCTACATACTACAGCACTCCTGCACTTTATCCTGCAGCCTGTAGGGAGAGATGGAGATGAAGGGAGGGACAAAATGGAGTGAGTGATATCTGAGATCTGAGGAGGGAAACTGAGGTTTGTTATTTAAAATAAAAAAACAAAAAAAAAAGAGAGAGAGAGAGAGTTTAATTTAAATTGAAATTAAAGCATAAAAGCAGACAGAGTGGAGGACTGGTGAGCAAAATGGCTGGAGAGAGAAAGAGAGAAAGAGAGAGAGAGAGAGAGAGAGAGAGAGAGAGAGGTGATTAATATGAAAAGTGAGAATGTAATTATAAATATATTTTGCATAATAATGATAATGATCATGACGATGATGAAGACTGGTGTGTTTATACTTAAAAACACTGGAAAACAAGAGCACAGATCAGATTAGATCAGATTAGATCAGATCAGAGAGGTAACTGGATCTCTAAAACACAAGTACAGTATTTAAACCCTGGACTCGGAGGTGGTTTAACATGACAAACCTTGATATTTGGTGTCGATTTCCCGCAGAAGTGAAACATTTCTCTGAATGTCCAGAGGAAGCGACTCGACACACTCCAGGTAATCCTCCACATAGCTCACAATCTGCGATTTTTCCGCGTTTGGATAATGTCCTAACATTGTAAAACCGACACATTAAGCATCCAGGAGGTGTCTGGTACAAAATAAACCGCTCATAAGTCTGATTAAACCGATGAAATCGCCGTATTGTGTGTGTTTCTCGCTCCCTCTGCTTGCCTTTCCGGCCAAAATTCACTTCTCTGACTACACCAGAACTCCCCTCAAACAAAACTGAGGCTACTGCGCATGCGCAAGATCCGCCCATCTTAAAAAATTGCCGCGTTTGGTGCGGGGAGGGGTGATGGGTAAAAAAAGGGAGGGGGGATTGTGGGCGGAGCCAGAGCTCGTGTCATTCTGCGTCCTCAGGACCCCGGTTTAGGTAGCTGTGAGAAACGCCTGATTAAATATTTAGTAATAACGAGTTTACTGGCATTTTTTTTTTTTAATTAAAAATATTTTCTTTCAATCTTTAAAACAAACAAACAAAAATAATAATAAGTGCCTTAAGACTCTCTGAATTATATTACAGTTTTTTATACTGTATATCTAATCGAGTTTATTTATTTATTTATACTGTATATCTAATCAAATTTATTTATTTACTTACTTATTTATTTATTTATTTATTTATTTATCACATTTAAAGCAACATGAGTGCTGAACAAAGTGCTGCACATCAGCATAAAATGGTAACATAAAATTAGATATATATATATATTGCATATTATATGTTATATTATATATTATTGTTATTAAAGGTTCCTTGTAGAGTTTGAATTAGTTTGCACACTTTCCATGGGTGATGTGGTAGAAAACACAGAAAAGATAATAATAATAATAATAATAATAATAATAATAATAATAATAATGACAGTAAAGTCATTTCAAAATAATGTATAAAAGTATAAAGATACAAATAATAAAAGGAATAACAGAAAAAACAACAGTGTTGAGATGTAGAACAGGATGGAAGAAGAAATATGAATGTAAAACTGTTGAGATAAATAACAGTGACTGTAATATCTCTGCTGAAAAAAAATACAATAGAAACCTTCAGAGAATTTGTAATGGTTTTAATGGTTATATTGGGGATTGTACTGGTTTTAATGGAAGCTGTAATGGTCCCTGTGGGTCTCGACTGGTCATTTGTTGCCTTCTATTGGTGGCATGTTCTGTCTAGTGGAAACCATTAAGAACCAGTTACAGTTTTAATGGTTAGCTGATGGCTTGTAATGGTACTTGTAGTGGAAACCATTAGATTTTCTGTGATGGTTTCTATTGTTTATTCAGCAGAGATGATAGAGATTCAGAGGTAAAGGTTCAGTCTTCTAATGCTGTATGTGTATAGCTTATTAAGAAAAACACAACATTTCTATTTACGTATGTACGTATGTATGTATGTATACGCATGTATGTATAAGCAGTAAGGGTCATTCTTGGTCATATTTACATGAGACAGTCTGAATAAAAGTTTTTACATGAGTTATTGAGCAATAAAAGCAATGTGCAAAGTATATATTAAAGTGGATCTGGTATGATCCGGTCCAACTTACAACTTTACTTTAATATAATACTTCATCTATAAATGTAAACGGAGCAAAGAAAAGCCCATGGATGTAAGAATTTATATATATTTATATGTGTGTGTGTGTGTGTGTGTGTGTGTGTGAAGGGCTTTTATGATTAGTCCTTGCAAAATTATTGGGTTTTGTTCCTTCAAAAATGTATTCTAATAATTTTATGTTTTGGCATTTTATTTAAAATAAATGACATTTTATCAGAATGTTATAAAACTCCTTTATAAAACTGGTGGTTATTGATAAAAAAAATCGATTTAAAGGCTTTTTATTTGAAAGCGTCCCTACAAAATGTCTCTACAGAGCTGCCGTTTGAAAATGGCGGTCCACGTTTCCATGGAAACGGATCATTCGACTGAGCGGAGGAAGGAGGGGGAATTAGCGTGTTGTGCACTGAGTTATTTCTAAAATTTGTTCTCAAACCTTTTATATAGTATGTCACTATCAGTGATTTTTTAAATTGTGAGTAATATTATTATATAATCTAGTGGATTGTTGACATTGGAAGTAGAATAAAAGTTTATAAAAATGAGCACCACCGTTTTATTTAAATTTCTACCCTTAAGTGCTTCTACTTCTTCCTGGTTTGTTTTGGGTTTTTTTTATATATATTTATTAATTTTTTTTATTTTGAAGTTAATGGTTACTGAAGTAAACTGCTAAAAACAATAATGTAATTTAAATAAAAAAATTTAAAATAAAAGAAAGCGCATCCTGAGAATGAGCCCCGTTCAGTTGCAGTGCATACAGTACCTGCATTTCTCTTGTAATGACCAACATGGCTTGTGATACTCTGCTCAGCCAGGAAGTGACGTCTTAGCAGGAAGTAGTATCGTTCCAAGCTCATGAGCTGCGATTCAGGCAGAACATCTCTGTTCAGTGTCCGGGGACTTTCCCCTAAGCACTGGGGGAGAAACCGGGTTCTCAGCGTGTAGCTTAGAGAGCAAGTATTCAGGCATGCGCAGTAAAGCTACTGCCTCTGCGCTCTAATATACAGCGACAGCTCACTAGTTGTTTCCATGACGGTAGATTATACATATCTTCATTAAATATAAAGCTTAATATATACATGTATATATACATAACATATACAATGTGTTATAAATGTTGTTATGATGTTTAAAATACTAATATTACTCTTGTATTTTTGCCTTAAATCTCGATTCATACACCCGAACACGATATGCAAATTAGTTCTTACACGTCACTGAAATAGACTCATTCGCCACCCTGATTGGCTACCGCTCTGTCCTGCAGCTCTCAGGTCCCTTCACTGACAAACTTTATCATCTTCAAACTTTATAACGTGTCTTTTGGAGCTATTAATGTCGATTTAACTCCTCAGCAAACCGCTACACACATTTTACAGCGCACTTGCTAAGAGAAAAAAATGTAAAATGTTTGAAAAATAAAATAATAGTACATATTTAGTCATGTATTTGCTGTTTAATTAACATATTATTAAAAAAAAAAAAAAAAGGATTATTAATTAGATTTTATTTATGTTTACTCTTATCCAAGACAGTTTTAGATGTTGGATTTGAAGCAAAATAATGCAGAGGAAAATTCATTAAGAAAAACTTTAATTAATAAAAAAAAAGCATAAAATATGCAATATAAAAAGTAATCTAGTATGAAGTGCATCTGTATTATTATTATTATTATTATTATTGTTGTTGTTGTTGTTGTTGTTGTTAGAAGTAGTGGTACTATTTGTTTATTATTATTATATTTGATTTATCAACAACAACAACAACAACAATAATAATAATAATTATTATTATTATTATTATTATTATTATTATTTTATAGCATAATATAATAGCATTATATAATTGTAATTTTATGCCCTATTATTCTCTCTTCCTCATGAGGCAGCATTCACTCAGGACATCACAATATTTCACTCCAATAACAACAACATGTCCAAAAAAAGCATGAAACCTGATCCAGGCTTACACAACCTCTTTCTGCGTGGTTGGACAAGAATGAAGGGAAAGAAGGCGGAGGTGCAGAAACACACACAGCACCGAGCAGGACCAGAGGAAGAGGTAAAGTTTTGTGTACACTAATACTCTGATGTATATATATATATATATATATATATATATATATATATATAGTGATGAACTGTGAATGTGTTACAGCATGGAGATGTAAATATACAGTAAATAAGATCTGAATGGTACACAACAGTCTGATATCCAAACTGCAAATGTGTTCCCTCTTTAGCTGTAAGAAATACAAAACATTATATAACATCTGTTCTGAGCTTTAGGGTCATGTCGAAGGATACAGTCGTCCATTCTGGCTCATATATATATATATATATAATTATTGGATTTCCATCTAAAGTTTAAAAGACTTACAATTATTGGATATTAATATCTTTTGTTTATTTGTTTGTTTCGTTTGTTTTTATTGTCTTTATTCCTGTTTTTATTTCACACTGTTTTTATTTCACACTGTAAATCACTTTGAGCTGCATTTTAGATGTATAAAAGGTCTTATATCAATAATGTCTATTATTATTATTATGAAAAACCCATTTTACTGTGCATGATATTAGCTAAAAGGGCGATATTACACCTCTGGAACCCTGGAGAGGAAGAGTTGGGATATATAAATATATAAATACATGAAAAAAATAATTCATGGATCAACATATTTAAATTATTGGCAGAATTTCCGCTTTAGTAACATGTTACATATTGAAATAATGTCCATGTTACTACAATAAACTAAATTTGTATATGTCGTTATTTCTATGTAATGAGTTTAACATAATATTTTGTTGAAGGTACATATTTTACTGAAGTGGAAATTCTGCTCTTAATTCCCATGAATTATTTTTTTGAGTTTATGAATTATGATTATATCATTATATTAATTACTGTGCAAAAGGCTGTAACGCAAAAAAATGCCTTCAAGAATAATTAACCCTTTCATGCATAAAGTTCACACTTACAGACAGTCAATTTAAGGCTCTTTTTTAAGTTTTAGGAAAATATAAGATGTCAATCAACTCCAAATCACTTGAGCGTATTACTGTAAATGAACATAAACCTCATAGATCTCTAGAATATTTGTCGTTCTCAATCTTTACTAACTTTCTTCACAAAAAAACCACCAAAAAAAAAAAAGGAATGTAAAACTGTTTTTGTGCCAGACTCTACGGATTACCTTAGGCTTTTAAAAAGCTTAAAAGTTTTTTTTTTTTAATTAGGATATTGTTTTTGGGAAAATGTTTTTTTAAACCTATTTGCATTATTCAACATTCCTAAATGATGCAAATTTTATGTTATTTTCTAAATTATTTTTCTTCAACCTGAATGTTTTTCTTCAACATGAATATATTTATAAAGCTGCAGCTCGATGGTTCACGGAACCATAAAACTGACCAAATAATACTTATCGATCTGTGTATAATGCATTATGAGCAAGGGCATGAAAAAGCAAGTGCATCACATACATAATTATAACAATAATATAAATATAACTATAACTGTTATTATAATCAAGAATAGGTCTTGACGTGTCTTTATAAATGTATTTATAGAACAGAAATACTTGCTTATTAATACTTATAAATGGGGCTATAATTCATTAGGAGCATGGGCTTCTTATATCTTATACTATATGTACAGCATTAAGCAGACACCCTTATCATCTTTATCTCTGCTGGAAAAAAAAACATCTCATCATGCTAGAACATGTAGACCATGTACAGAGTCCATGCTAGTACAAACTAGAAGAACAAAAACTCAGACACGTCACCAGATTGTGTGAGGAACCAATACACAGCGAGTCTGCGTGGGTTCCTCTGGGTTCTTCAGGTTCTTCCCAGAAACATGCCGATAGGTTAAAGCAGGATAAAGCACTTACTGACGATGAATGACTTTAAAACAGAGGGAAGTGAAACACTCTACAAGCATTCCTGATTTTCCGCTTTCTTCCTCCCTGTTCTTTAGGAATAATCAGAAGTGAAAATGATGTCTTACACACTCCCGGTGGTGTTCTTGCTCAGCGTTGTCTTCCACACACCGACACTGAGTGAGAATCTCAGCCTGAAGCCTCCTGAGCACGATCTGTTCAGCGGCTCTCTGTACGCCACGTGCAGGATGCGACCCAACACCCAGCTGGCGTCAGGAATGCCCCGAGTGTATGGACACGTCCTGTTTAAACAAACCGGGCCGGATGAGGAGTTACAGGTGAAGTTCAAGCTGCACGGCCTGCCTGCATCCAACTCTCAGTCCCGAGCGATACACATTCATCAGTACGGAGATCTCAGCGAGGGCTGCACCTCCACCGGCGGCCATTACAACCCAGAAGGAGCCAACCATCCGCTTCATCCGGGGGATTTCGGAAACTTTATTGCTCACAATGGGAAGATTCGCCAGTCTGTAGACTCCAAAGCCACTCTCTACGGCGGGTTATCGGTCCTCGGCCGTGCCGTGGTGATCCATGAGAAGGAGGACGACATGGGACAAGGAGGAGACGCTGGAAGCCTTCTGCATGGGAACGCTGGAGGACGACTGGCCTGCTGTGTGATCGGAATAAGCAGCTCCAAAGTCTGGAATAAATCCCATCTCTAAATTAATGTGGGGTTGAGTTTGTACATATAGGTCTGATGATATATCGGTCTGATGGTCTAGCGTGATAAGATATGAAATTATCTTGTTAATATTGGGTTAATTTGGTCTGAACATGTCCTAGCACGCTGTCATGGGGTCAGAAAACAAAACAAAAAAGAATAAAATATAAGTACAAAAGTAGAAGAAAGAAAGAAACTTGTACTTGTTTTGATCTTCTTACTAATAACCTACTTCTTCTGTTTCTTCTTGTCCTTCTTTATTATTAATTATTATTCACATTTTCAGTTTGTTTTTATCTTCTGAACATGCATTTGTTTCTTTATTTCTTCATTTTGTTTGTATTCCCTCGCTCCAATTGGGCTGAGAAGGAAGTCCTGAAGATGTAAACTATATAAATATTGAATAATTTTGTACGTAAATCTTAACCTTAACAAATACGTCATGGTCCTTATGAAGAGGGCGAGTGGTGATGGAGTTAAAAATGAAAGAAATGAAAAGAAAAAAATAATGCAAAGCCATTACAGATCATCTGCGACAGGATTTCTAAACCCAGAGTCTGACGAAATCAGATTTCTACAATGTTGTAATACGTCTAAAAATGTTCCACTTTAAACAATAATCTAACAGAGTCATTATACAAATGAAATCATTCTGGACAAACTGATTTAATCCAAAAAGAAAATAATGAACTATCAGTGTTAGCTAATTGTTTATGCCTTTCCTCTTTCAATCCAGTTCAATTAATCTCGCTTTAGATGTGTGATAAATAATGTGAGATTCAGTATTTATCTGTATTTATCTTTTTATAGCTCTCCTTGCACGTGACCTCGTGTTATGTTTAAAGAGTCTGGGTCATGTGGAGATAATTTATGGTCATGTTGAACATGATGATAAAATGGAGTTGATGTGTTGGTGTGTATCTTTATTAGAGTACAGTCGTACATGTTAGAACATCTAATCAGTTACTGCAGTAAACTTTACTTTAACTCTCAGGTTTTTGCCTAATCTTTTATTATTTTCTATGTATTTTTAATATTGAGGTATAACAGTCAATAAAATGCCCCTATTTCAAATAAATGTGTGGCGCTTTCTATATTTTTTTCAGACCAGGTCTTGTTAGAAAGCTGTTTGCTAGCCAACTAACTTCCGTCTAGACAGTGAATAAAGAAAAATACAAAACTGGAGTGCTATTTTATATTACTGTTATGTTATTAAGTGGATTTACATTGTGATTGTTTCCCCTGTTAGGCCTCAGATCTTGAAAAGGGCCAAATAATTCCTAAATTATTCAATTATAAGCAATATGTAAGGCATAAAAAGCTGAATGTGGATTTGAAGGTGGAAAATAATCTTGTTTTTGAAATCATGTACACTCATTTCATCTTTCTGAGCTTTATGTGAAAATTAAATAATAAAATTATCAATATGAAGTATTTCAGAGTTGATATCCACAAATTAATTATACTCTAAACTATATTAAATATAACAAAATGGCTACAGAAAGAATTCATAATAATACAAAATGTCAAAATATACAAAGTGTCAGAATATAAAACCAGATCTACATGCAAAACATTTAAACTCCTCCCAGTAAACACAAGCTGAAAAAGAAACACAGCGTCGCAGCTACGATCTTATCCGAACGAATCCGATTTTTGCCGATCACATCGCTCTTTCGGAGATCCCTTTCCGAACATGACCGATCATTGCCGATCTTTGCCGAAGCTGCTCGTGTTGGCTCGATAGCTTACATTTTCTAGCAGCGAGAATGGAGGAACTTGCTCTCAAACTCAGCGCGGATGGCATCCACAAAAAAGTGCTTTCTCCTGGAAGAGGGGAAATCCCAGACTATGTGGATGGCACGAAGGTAAAACATATAATCGTGCAATATTTAAAATCATTAAAGGGTTTCATTCGTGAGTGTTTTTAATATTTACCAGCTAGAATGCTAACCGGCTAACTAACCTAGCTAGCGGCGCTTGGCCTTGCTAATCGCCTTGTTTACACTTAAACATTCGATATAAAATTGATTTTTATTACTTTCTCATGGCAGATGCACAATATTTTTGCTTTAGAGACCTATTAAATACTAAGATCAACAAGTTAGCAGTGCTGCTAGTGAGTGTTAGCCAGATGAGCATCAGATGCTGGTCCCCATATCACTACATCCCGTTTCCCAGCTTTTCTCCATGTCATTATTTTATTTTTATTTGTAGCTATGTGCATTTTTTTTTATAATGTTACTTATCTAGTTATGATTAAAAAGCGTCCTGGGGGGAAAATATGCAGTGTTTTATAGTGAGAGGGATTTAAATAAGAGCAGAATAATGATAACAGTACAGTTATACAGGATTGTGTGGAATATATGAATCGTGATAATTATGATATTTGAATATTTTATATAAAAATAACACAAAAGCTGTCAGAATTAGCTGCTTAGTAAGCTGTAATCCTGCACTTTATATCTCTAAAATTGCAGTTTCAGAGCTTTTTGTACCTGTTCGTTAGTGAATCCAGTAGAAAGAAAAAGAAAAAATTGCCTCTTTTTAATTTTGTAGTTCATCACTTCTGGGAAAATGATTATAATTTTTTTTAGATGACTCATCCTGTACTAGTTTCATCTTCATCCAATTAAATGCTCTCTAGATTGTAGATGCCCCGCCCATCGGGGGCGTGTCTTGCTCTAAAGTTTTTTTTTTTTCCCAGAACTGTATTTCCCTACAGAAGCTTTAAGAAGCCGTTAATTTTTTCTTTCTTTCTTTCTTATTTTCTCATGATCACGACTTACTTTTCTTGTGATCTCAACATAACAGAATAGTTGTTTTCTCATGATAACGACTTAAATGATGTTTCTATTTATTCGACATAACAGCATGTTGTTTTTATTGTTCTTAAAGCAACAAGAGCTTAGCGCAAACACGCAGCATCATGGATGAACAAATTCGTTTTCATTTTGATCAGAAACTCACTCAAGCTGAAACTTCTACATTAGTGTCCGACGCTTGAGAAGGAGGCTGTCAGGTTTACACCCTTTACACCTCTCTCTCTCTCTCTCTCTCTCAACGCGGAGATAAAGTCCATCTCTACAGCAGGCAGTTATTATATTTATGATAGAGATGGCAAAGAGGATGGTGATGGCGAAGACGATGGAGATGGCGAAGAGGATGGAGATGGCAATGGAGATGGCGAAGACGATGGAGATGGCAAAGACGATGGTGAAGACGATGGTGAAGACTATGGAGATGGCGAAGACGATGGCGAAGACGATGGCGAAGACGATGGTGAAGGCGAAGATGATGGTGAAAATGATGGTGAAGACGACGGTGATGGTGAAGACGACGGTGATGGCGAAGACGACGGCGAAGACGACGGAGATGGCGAAGACGATGGCGAAGACGACGGAGATGGCGAAGACAATGGCGAAGACGATGGCGAAGACGACGGTGAAGGTGAAGACGACGGAGATGGCGAAGACAATGGTGAAGACGACGGAGATGGCGAAGACGATGGTGAAGACGATGGAGATGGCAAAGACGATGGCGAAGACGATGGCGAAGACGATGGTGAAGACGATGGAGATGGCGAAGAGGATGGTGAAGACTATGGAGATGGCGAAGAGGATGGTGAAGGTGAAGACGATGGTGAAGACGATGGTGATGGTGAAGATGAAGACGATGGAGATGGCGAAGACGCCAATGTGCATGCAACACCGGTCCTATTCACAAGGCGCGAGATTTTCTCGTGATAAAATTACGTCGCGAGAAAACAGCTTTTTGTTATTTCAGAATCATGAGAAAACAAGAAAGAAAATAATTAATCCTGTCTCACACACACACACACACACACACACAATCAGAGCATTATGTTTCCCTCACTGGATCTTTTACTGAATCTCCTTCGTGGTGATGTGTCATTTACAAATGATTCAGCTCTTTGAACCGGATCTTTTTTTTTTTTAGTGAACTCGCACGTATGAGCCGTTTCGGAGGCGGTTCCATGGCGACGTAAGATTTTATGAAATAATTTCAGCCATAGTTAAACCAAGATGAACAATCTGTGGTGAAAATACCACTTTTTATCAGTTTGGGAATTGACTCATAGAGTCGACTCGTAATGGTGAACTGAGTCAAATGAAATGAATCACTGAAAAGAGCCGGAATCTCCATCGTTAGTCCTCGTTAATAAGTCTTTGTGGTTAGTTAGTTTAATCTCATGATGAAAAAACCTTACAGTAATTTCACTGTAAGAAAATTAAAAAAAATAAAAATTTATCATCACATTATGTGTCACAATTATTGTCACAAATAGTTCTGGAGCTGATATGATCTGTATGATCTATGAAACCTGTTTTATAGGAGTATTTTTTAATTTTGATGTCTGTGGAGGTTCCGCTTCATCAAAACAAGCGGATTTATTTGCAGCCATGGAATAAAAATGAGGTGATCATGGCTGGTCTTGGTGTCACGTGGTACAGGAGGAAGTGCAGTGGATTACAGGTGTGTGTGTGTGTGTGTGTGTGTGTGTGTGTGTTCCTGCAGGTGATGTTTCATTACCGCAGCAGTCTGTGTGACGGTACGGTGCTGGACGACTCCAGGACGATGGGAGGGAAGAGTAAACCCATGGAGCTGATCCTGGGGAAGAAGTTTAAGCTGCCCGTGTGGGAGCGTGTGGTCAGCACCATGAGAACGGGCGAGATCGCAGAGTTCACCTGCGACGTCAAGGTACGTGGTGCGACGTCCAGATTAGTTCAGAACTAATCTGTGGGGAAAGTTCCTGGTATTCAGTGTCAGGTTACACACGTACTTGAGCCGGTTTTCTTCTCTTGAGTAGGATGATTGGAAATGTTTTTCTTTTTTTAAATAACACCTTTAAACACAAGCACTACTGTTTAAATCTAAAAAAAAAATAAGGGATAGAAAATGCAGACTAAAGAATTAAAAGGTTTGTCCTCTAACAAATAATAATAATAATAATAATAATGATAATGTGATAATTTATTAAAGTTAGCTGAAGGGTTGAGATTTTGTTCAGCAAGGATGTGAGTCTTCATAAGGTTCTGTAATACGGCGAATACTCAGCCGTACGGGTTGCGAAACGTCGCCGAGCCTGTCTTTAGCTGTTTGTTTGTATCTTCTCGTCCCTCGGTGTTTTCTCCTCCAGCACACGGCTCTGTACCCGCTGGTGTCTCAGTCTCTGCGGAACATCAGCGTGGGTAAAGACCCTCTGGAGGGACAGAGACACTGCTGCGGCATCGCTCAGGTCCACTCGCACCACTCGCAGGGACACAAAGACCTGGAACAGCTCCAAGCCAACCCTCAGCCCCTCATCTTCACCATGGAGCTCCTGGAGGTGTGTGTGTGTGTGTGTGTGTGTGTGTGTGTGGTAAGGGTGTATGAGTAGGTAGATAGATGGATAAAGACTTTGTGGAATGTTCCAGAAGCTCTGCATAGATCTCTAGGAGAACAGCACCTTGTTATATTGTGTGTGTGTTGTGTGTGTGTGTGTGTGTGTGTGTGTGTGTGTGTGTGTGTGTGTGTGTGTTTAAGGTTTCGCCCCCAGGCTCGTTCCCGTTGGAGACGTGGGCGATGACGGATGAGGAGAAACTGGCCGCCGTGCCGCAGATCCACGAGGAAGGAAACGCGCTCTTCAAGAAGGGAGACACGGAGGGAGCCGCCGAAAAATACTACAACGCCATCGCCTGCCTGAAGAACCTGCAGATGAAGGTAGAACCTACACACTGTGTGTGTGTGTGTGTGTGAGAGAAAGACAGACAGAGAGAGACAAAGAGAGAGTGAGAGAGAAAGAGAGACAGAGAGTGTGCGACAGAGTGAGAGAAAGACAGAGAGAGAGTGAGTGAGACAGAGTGAGAAAGATGGACAGAGTGAGAGAGAAAGAGAGTGTGTGCGACAGAGTGAGAGAGAAAGACAGACAGAGAGAGA
>NC_069712.1:2305000-2335000 GCF_027358585.1 Pangasianodon hypophthalmus | reverse complement strand
TCCGAGCGATGGAGGAGCGCCTCCGAGAGAAAGACAAAGAGGAGAAAGGACGCTACAAAAAACTCTTCACCTCCAGCGGCAGTTCAGCAGCAGCTACTACGGTCAGTTTTAAAGAGAATATTTCCTCCAGCCTCTGAGAAATGTCGTCTCCTGTTACTGATCTGCAGAAGGGCGTATTACGTAAGGAATAAAACACTGTGTGTTGTGCTGTTACAGTAAAATAATCACCTGTGTTCTGTTTCAGAGCTGAAACCGGCGTGGACGTTTTCTTTAGTCGCTCCTGAAGAGATGCTCCATTACAGAGAAGCTGGAACACCTGAGCACATTGTGAACTCTTCGCCATTTCAACACGAGCAGCTTCCTTGTCTTATTTCCCTCACACACACACACACACACACACACCCCAATCCTCATTAACACCCTCACACCATTACACCACACAAATAAATAAATAAATAAATCTCTGCAGTGTAACTAGGGCTGTGTCCCAAATGCTAAAGTTCTTACAAGGCAGCATGATGAAGGACACCGTGTTACACCACGTTGGGGACATTAGATGTGACCTCTAGCGTTTAGGACACACCCTAGACGTGAGGTGAGGTGCTAATTCGAAGGAGCTCACCTTTAATTTTGCACAAAATTTACAGGCTCGATGCGTCAGACCCTGGTGAAATTAAGGGACCTGGAAATGGGACACGCCCCCAAGAGAGAGACAATCAGATATAAAGTCCTCTAGCGCCTTGTCATTCTTTCTGTAGTAATCCTGTCTATCTTTCATGTTAGCTTCTCTCTGTAATTATTATTGTCTTTAAAATGTACGTGTGTATCGTTTCTTTTAAATGTGTAAACCATCACACGTGAATTTACGCAGAAATGGTCGCAATTAAATAAATAACGTGGACGATATACTCGTATATCGATGTCGCTACTGTCGTCTATGCCGCAGATTATCTTGAACGTTTTCAGAAATATTTTTGTCAACATGGAATCATTACCAAAAAAAATAAATCACTCGTAAAAGCATTTATAATTGTTACACTACACTTCCTGTTTTTTTTTTTTTTTTAAATTGTTCAAACTTCTTAGCGAAGATAAATATCATGAAACGTGACGTGTTTTGTTGTGAAAATGTTACGTAGGAAACTATAAGGTTGCGATGATTTTTCTCACCCCGACTCATGGAATTAACCAGAGACCATCTGCATTTACTCCATCTGAATGTGTTTGTTTACGCCTTATATGTCACTGTAAAAGACAACGCTGCATTTATGTTATAACAAAAGCCAAATAAAAAAAAACTAAGGAAAGTAAACGTATTATCTATAGATGTGTTGTTCACAGACGAGTCGGATCATGATGAGACTCTACTCACATTTACAGTTCTCTCTGAAACTATTGGAACAAACAGCAAGACTAATTATTTTTATTCATGCTTTACACTGAAGACATTTGGGTTTGAGATCAGAAGATGAATATGAGACGATAGATCAGTATTTCAGCTTTTATTTCCTGACATTTACATCTAGAACTGAGGACATGGCACCTTCGGTGGCAGGCCACACAATTTTTAGGTGAGCAAAAGTATTGGAACAGCTAGTCTTAAAGTAAATAACACTTAATATTTGGTTGCGTATCTCTTACTTGCAATAACTGCATCAAGCCGGTGACCCGCTGACATCACCAAACTGTTTCATTCTTCTTTTGTGACACTTTTCCAGGCTTGTAGTGCAGCTTCTTTCAGTTGTTGTTTGTTTTCTTCCTTCAGTCTCCTCTTCAGGAGGTGAAATGCTGCTCAGTTGGGTTAAGGTCTGGTGATGGACTCGTCCAGTCAAAACCTTCCACTTTTCCCCCTGATGATACAGTATGTTTGTAGTAGTATACAGTGTGTTTTGGGTCGTTGTCTTGCTGCATGATGAAGTTCCTCCCAATTAGATCAGATGCATTTCTGTGTAAATTGGCAGGCAGAAAGTTTCTGTAGCTTCTGAATTCATTCTGCTGCTACCATCATGAGCTCCATCATCAATAAAGATTAGTGAGTCTGTTCCAGAAGCAGCCATGCAAGCCCAAGCCATGACACTACCTCCACCATGCTTCACCCATGAGCTCATATGTTTTGGATCATGAGCAGATCCTTTCTTTCTCCACACTTTGGTCTTTCCATCACTTTGATAGGTTCATCTTGGTTTCAGAGCTTTTGTGGATCATCTCTGTATTTCTTAGCAAATTCCAATCTGACTTTCTGATTCTAACTGCTGATGAGAGGTTTGCATCTTGTGGTGTGGCCTCTATATTTCTGCTCTCCAAGTCTTCTTCGAGTGGTGGATTGTGAAACCTTTACCCCTGCCCTGTGGAAGTTGTTGGTGATGTCACTGACTGTTGTTTTTGGGTTCTTGGGTTCTTCTTCTTAGCTTTTGCGATGTTTCTGTCATCAACTGCTGTTGTTTTCCTTGGCCAACCTGTTCCATGTCTGGGTGTACACCAGTGATTTCTTTCTTTTTCAGAATATTCCAAATTGTTGTATTGGCACAATGCTTGTGCAATGCCACTGATGGAGTTTCCTTCTTTTCTCAGCTTCAAAATGGCTCTTTTCTCCCATAGACAGCTCTCTGGTCTTCATGTTGGTTTATCCTTTTTAACAACAAATGCAGTCTTCACAGGTGAAACCCGGGGCTCAGACCAAGAGTAAATATTTAGAGCTATTAATTGTTTATACAATCACTCTAACAGGGCACACCTGGGCATTATTTATTATTTATTTTCTTTATTTTTTTTAATTTTCTACTTGCATTTCTCAAAAATATTTCATCCAGCTGAAACATTAAAGCAATCCACTGATTTATGTAATTTTTGACATTTCATTTATTTTTAAATCAAAATATAAAATGAAAAAAAAAATATATATATATATATATAAATATCAAAAAAGGTAAAGTGTAGAGAGCAGAAACAAACGTTTTTGAAGTTTAATTGAAAAACCGGATTTTTATTGGAGTTTTTTTGCATTTAAATACAGAACTGCAAAAAGTTTGAAATTACAAAAGTAATTATGTGGAACAGAGGTGTGTAAAAGTGTGTGTGAGAGAGAGAATAAGAGAGAGAGAGAGATATACAGAGAGGTGTGGGTGTGTGTTATGTGCGAGCGCTGCGCTCGGTTTCAGCTAGACACTCTCTCACTAGAGCTCGGGCGTGGATGATTCCTGAAACGCAAACAAAAAGAGAGGCATTACACACTTTCTTCTCTCTCTCTCTGTCGTATGATTGAGGGTGCCAATATTTTTGGGTTGCATTTCTGGTCCTGAGATGAAGTCTGTCTGAGTCGGAACGTAGGATAACGAGGACACATCACATAACGTTTATACTATAATTCTGCTCACCTGACAACAGTGAACATAAAGCGTATCCTGTGCCACGCTTTACTACACTACAGCGCACTATACCGCGCTACACTATATTTACACGTACTACAGTATACTGCGCCACGCTTTACTACGCTACAGCGCGCTATACTATATTTACACGTACTACAGTATACTGCGCCACGCTTTACTACGCTACAGCGCGCTATACCGCGCTATACTATATTTACACGTACTACAGTATACCGCGCTACGCTTTACTACGCTACAGCGCACTATACCGCGCTACACTATATTTACACGTACTACAGTATACTGCGCCACGCTTTACTACGCTACAGCGCGCTATACCGCGCTACACTATATTTACACGTACTACAGTATACTGCGCTACGCTTTACTACGCTACAGCGCGCTATACCGCGCTACACTATGTTTACACGTACTACAGTATACTGTGCTATGCTTTACTACGCTACAGCGCGCTATACCGCGCTACACTATGTTTACACGTACTACAGTATACTGTGCTACGCTTTACTACGCTACAGCGCGCTATACCGCGCTACACTATATTTACACGTACTACAGTATACTGCACCACGCTTTACTACGCTACAGCGCACTATACCGCGCTACACTATATTTACACGTACTACAGTATACTGCGCTACGCTTTACTACGCTACAGCGCACTATACCGCGCTACACTATATTTACACGTACTACAGTATACTGCGCCACGCTTTACTACACTACAGCGCGCTATACCGCGCTACACTATATTTACACGTACTACAGTATACTGCGCTACGCTTTACTACGCTACAGCGCGCTATACCGCGCTACACTATGTTTACACGTACTACAGTATACTGTGCTATGCTTTACTACGCTACAGCGCGCTATACCGCGCTACACTATGTTTACACGTACTACAGTATACTGTGCTACGCTTTACTACGCTACAGCGCGCTATACCGCGCTACACTATATTTACACGTACTACAGTATACTGCACCACGCTTTACTACGCTACAGCGCACTATACCGCGCTACACTATATTTACACGTACTACAGTATACTGCGCTACGCTTTACTACGCTACAGCGCACTATACCGCGCTACACTATATTTACACGTACTACAGTATACTGCGCCACGCTTTACTACACTACAGCGCGCTATACTATATTTACACGTACTACAGTATACTGCGCCACGCTTTACTACGCTACAGCGCGCTATACCGCGCTATACTATATTTACACGTACTACAGTATACTGCGCCACGCTTTACTACGCTACAGCGCGCTATACCGCGCTATACTATATTTACACGTACTACAGTATACTGCGCCACGCTTTACTACGCTACAGCGCACTATACCGCACTATACTATATTTACACGTACTACAGTATACTGCGCCACGCTTTACTACGCTACAGCGCACTATACCGCGCTATACTATATTTACACGTACTACAGTATACTGTACTACGCTTTACTACGCTACAGCGCACTATACCGCGCTATACTATATTTACACGTACTACAGTATACTGTACTACGCTTTACTACGCTACAGCGCGCTATACCGCGCTACACTATATTTACACGTACTACAGTATACTGCGCTACGCTTTACTACACTACAGCGCACTATACCGCGCTACACTATATTTACACGTACTACAGTATACTGCGCTACGCTTTACTACGCTACAGCGCACTATACCGCGCTATACTATATTTACACGTACTACAGTATACTGCGCCACGCTTTACTACGCTACAGCTCACTATACCGCGCTACACTATATTTACACGTACTACAGTATACTGCGCTACGCTTTACTACGCTACAGCGCGCTATACCGCGCTACACTATATTTACACGTACTACAGTATACTGCGCTACGCTTTACTACGCTACAGCGCGCTATACCGCGCTACACTATATTTACACGTACTACAGTATACTGCGCTACGCTTTACTACGCTACAGCGCACTATACCGCGCTACACTATATTTACACGTACTACAGTATACTGCACCACGCTTTACTACGCTACAGCGCACTATACCGCGCTACACTATATTTACACGTACTACAGTATACTGCGCTACGCTTTACTACGCTACAGCGCACTATACCGCGCTACACTATATTTACACGTACTACAGTATACTGCGCCACGCTTTACTACACTACAGCGCGCTATACCGCGCTACACTATATTTACACGTACTACAGTATACTGCGCCACGCTTTACTACGCTACAGCGCGCTATACCGCGCTACACTATGTTTACACGTACTACAGTATACTGTGCTATGCTTTACTACGCTACAGCGCGCTATACCGCGCTACACTATGTTTACACGTACTACAGTATACTGTACCACGCTTTACTACGCTACAGCGCACTATACCGCGCTACACTATGTTTACACGTACTACAGTATACTGTACTACGCTTTACTACACTACAGCGCGCTATACCGCGCTACACTATATTTACACGTACTACAGTATACTGCGCCACGCTTTACTACACTACAGCGCGCTATACCGCGCTACACTATATTTACACGTACTACAGTATACTGCGCTACGCTTTACTACGCTACAGCGCGCTATACCGCGCTACACTATGTTTACACGTACTACAGTATACTGTGCTATGCTTTACTACGCTACAGCGCGCTATACCGCGCTACACTATGTTTACACGTACTACAGTATACTGTGCTACGCTTTACTACGCTACAGCGCGCTATACCGCGCTACACTATATTTACACGTACTACAGTATACTGCGCTACGCTTTACTACGCTACAGCGCACTATACCGTGCTACACTATATTTACACGTACTACAGTATACTGCGCTACGCTTTACTACGCTACAGCGCACTATACCGCGCTACACTATATTTACACGTACTACAGTATACTGCGCCACGCTTTACTACACTACAGCGCGCTATACTATATTTACACGTACTACAGTATACTGCGCCACGCTTTACTACGCTACAGCGCGCTATACCGCGCTATACTATATTTACACGTACTACAGTATACTGCGCCACGCTTTACTACGCTACAGCGCGCTATACCGCGCTATACTATATTTACACGTACTACAGTATACTGCGCCACGCTTTACTACGCTACAGCGCACTATACCGCGCTATACTATATTTACACGTACTACAGTATACTGTGCTACGCTTTACTACGCTACAGCGCACTATACCGCGCTATACTATATTTACACGTACTACAGTATACTGCGCTACGCTTTACTACGCTACAGCGCACTATACCGCGCTACACTATATTTACACGTACTACAGTATACTGCGCCACGCTTTACTACACTACAGCGCGCTATACTATATTTACACGTACTACAGTATACTGCGCCACGCTTTACTACGCTACAGCGCGCTATACCGCGCTATACTATATTTACACGTACTACAGTATACTGCGCCACGCTTTACTACGCTACAGCGCGCTATACCGCGCTATACTATATTTACACGTACTACAGTATACTGCGCCACGCTTTACTACGCTACAGCGCACTATACCGCACTATACTATATTTACACGTACTACAGTATACTGCGCCACGCTTTACTACGCTACAGCGCACTATACCGCGCTATACTATATTTACACGTACTACAGTATACTGTACTACGCTTTACTACGCTACAGTGCGCTATACCGCGCTACACTATATTTACACGTACTACAGTATACTGCGCTACGCTTTACTACGCTACAGCGCACTATACCGCGCTACACTATATTTACACGTACTACAGTATACTGCGCTACGCTTTACTACGCTACAGCGCACTATACCGCGCAATACTATATTTACACGTACTACAGTATACTGTGCCACGCTTTACTACGCTACAGCGCACTATACCGCGCTACACTATATTTACACGTACTACAGTATACTGCGCCACGCTTTACTACGCTACAGCGCACTATACCGCGCTATACTATATTTACACGTACTACAGTATACTGTACTACGCTTTACTACGCTACAGCGCACTATACCGCGCTATACTATATTTACACGTACTACAGTATACTGTACTACGCTTTACTACGCTACAGCGCGCTATACCGCGCTACACTATATTTACACGTACTACAGTATACTGCGCTACGCTTTACTACACTACAGCGCACTATACCGCGCTACACTATATTTACACGTACTACAGTATACTGCGCTACGCTTTACTACGCTACAGCGCACTATACCGCGCTATACTATATTTACACGTACTACAGTATACTGCGCTACGCTTTACTACGCTACAGCTCACTATACCGCGCTACACTATATTTACACGTACTACAGTATACTGTGCCACGCTTTACTACGCTACAGCGCACTATACTATATTTACACGTACTACAGTATACCGCGCCACGCTTTACTACGCTACAGCGCACTATACCGCGCTACACTATATTTACACGTACTACAGTATACTGTGCCACGCTTTACTACGCTACAGCGCACTATACCGCGCTACACTATATTTACACGTACTACAGTATACTGCGCCACGCTTTACTACGCTACAGCGCACTATACCGCGCTATACTATATTTACACGTACTACAGTATACTGTACTACGCTTTACTACGCTACAGCGCACTATACCGCGCTATACTATATTTACACGTACTACAGTATACTGTACTACGCTTTACTACGCTACAGCGCGCTATACCGCGCTACACTATATTTACACGTACTACAGTATACTGCGCTACGCTTTACTACACTACAGCGCACTATACCGCGCTACACTATATTTACACGTACTACAGTATACCGCGCCACGCTTTACTACGCTACAGCGCACTATACCGCGCAATACTATATTTACACGTACTACAGTATACTGTGCCACGCTTTACTACGCTACAGCGCACTATACCGCGCTACACTATATTTACACGTACTACAGTATACTGCGCCACGCTTTACTACGCTACAGCGCACTATACCGCGCTATACTATATTTACACGTACTACAGTATACTGTACTACGCTTTACTACGCTACAGCGCACTATACCGCGCTATACTATATTTACACGTACTACAGTATACTGTACTACGCTTTACTACGCTACAGCGCGCTATACCGCGCTACACTATATTTACACGTACTACAGTATACTGCGCTACGCTTTACTACACTACAGCGCACTATACCGCGCTATACTATATTTACACGTACTACAGTATACTGCGCTACGCTTTACTACGCTACAGCTCACTATACCGCGCTACACTATATTTACACGTACTACAGTATACTGCGCTACGCTTTACTACGCTACAGCGCGCTATACCGCGCTACACTATATTTACACGTACTACAGTATACTGCGCTACGCTTTACTACGCTACAGCGCACTATACCGCGCTATACTATATTTACACGTACTACAGTATACTGTACTACGCTTTACTACGCTACAGCGCACTATACCGCGCTACACTATATTTACACGTACTACAGTATACTGCGCCACGCTTTACTACGCTACAGCGCACTATACCGCGCTATACTATATTTACACGTACTACAGTATACTGTGCCACGCTTTACTACGCTACAGCGCGCTATACCGCGCTACACTATATTTACACGTACTACAGTATCCTGTGCCACGCTTTACTACGCTACAGCGCGCTACACTATATTTACACGTACTACAGTATACTGTACTACGCTTTACTACGCTACAGCGCACTATACCGCGCTACACTATATTTACACGTACTACAGTATACTGCGCCACGCTTTACTACGCTACAGCGCACTATACCGCGCTATACTATATTTACACGTACTACAGTATACTGCGCTACGCTTTACTACGCTACAGCGCACTATACCGCGCTATACTATATTTACACGTACTACAGTATACTGTACTACGCTTTACTACGCTACAGCGCACTATACCGCGCTACACTATATTTACACGTACTACAGTATACTGTGCCACGCTTTACTACGCTACAGCGCACTATACTATATTTACACGTACTACAGTATACCGCGCCACGCTTTACTACGCTACAGCGCACTATACCGCGCTACACTATATTTACACGTACTACAGTATACTGTGCCACGCTTTACTACGCTACAGCGCACTATACCGCGCTACACTATATTTACACGTACTACAGTATACTGCGCCACGCTTTACTACGCTACAGCGCACTATACCGCGCTATACTATATTTACACGTACTACAGTATACTGTACTACGCTTTACTACGCTACAGCGCACTATACCGCGCTATACTATATTTACACGTACTACAGTATACTGTACTACGCTTTACTACGCTACAGCGCGCTATACCGCGCTACACTATATTTACACGTACTACAGTATACTGCGCTACGCTTTACTACACTACAGCGCACTATACCGCGCTACACTATATTTACACGTACTACAGTATACCGCGCCACGCTTTACTACGCTACAGCGCACTATACCGCGCAATACTATATTTACACGTACTACAGTATACTGTGCCACGCTTTACTACGCTACAGCGCACTATACCGCGCTACACTATATTTACACGTACTACAGTATACTGCGCCACGCTTTACTACGCTACAGCGCACTATACCGCGCTATACTATATTTACACGTACTACAGTATACTGTACTACGCTTTACTACGCTACAGCGCACTATACCGCGCTATACTATATTTACACGTACTACAGTATACTGTACTACGCTTTACTACGCTACAGCGCGCTATACCGCGCTACACTATATTTACACGTACTACAGTATACTGCGCTACGCTTTACTACACTACAGCGCACTATACCGCGCTACACTATATTTACACGTACTACAGTATACTGCGCTACGCTTTACTACGCTACAGCGCACTATACCGCGCTATACTATATTTACACGTACTACAGTATACTGCGCTACGCTTTACTACGCTACAGCTCACTATACCGCGCTACACTATATTTACACGTACTACAGTATACTGCGCTACGCTTTACTACGCTACAGCGCGCTATACCGCGCTACACTATATTTACACGTACTACAGTATACTGCGCTACGCTTTACTACGCTACAGCGCACTATACCGCGCTATACTATATTTACACGTACTACAGTATACTGTACTACGCTTTACTACGCTACAGCGCACTATACCGCGCTACACTATATTTACACGTACTACAGTATACTGCGCCACGCTTTACTACGCTACAGCGC
Source organism: Pangasianodon hypophthalmus (assembly GCF_027358585.1). Lineage (NCBI taxonomy): Eukaryota > Metazoa > Chordata > Actinopteri > Siluriformes > Pangasiidae > Pangasianodon > Pangasianodon hypophthalmus. Next base: position 2,324,290 of record NC_069712.1, on the reverse strand, counting down.
ACTATACCGCGCTATACTATATTTACACGTACTACAGTATACTGTGCCACGCTTTACTACGCTACAGCGCGCTATACCGCGCTACACTATATTTACACGTACTACAGTATCCTGTGCCACGCTTTACTACGCTACAGCGCGCTACACTATATTTACACGTACTACAGTATACTGTGCTACGCTTTACTACACTACAGCGCGCTATACCGCGCTACACTATATTTACACGTACTACAGTATACTGCGCCACGCTTTACTACACTACAGCGCGCTATACCGTGCTACACTATATTTACACGTACTACAGTATACTGTGCCACGCTTTACTACACTACAGCGCGCTATACCGTGCTACACTATATTTACACGTACTACAGTATACTGTGCCACGCTTTACTACACTACAGCGCGCTATACCGCGCTACACTATATTTACACGTACTACAGTATACTGTGCCACGCTTTACTACACTACAGCGCGCTATACCGCGCTACACTATATTTACACGTACTACAGTATACTGTGCCACGCTTTACTACACTACAGCGCGCTATACCGTGCTACACTATATTTACACGTACTACAGTATACTGTGCCACGCTTTACTACACTACAGCGCGCTATACCGTGCTACACTATATTTACACGTACTACAGTATACTGTGCCACGCTTTACTACACTACAGCGCACTACACTATATTTACACGTACTACATTATACTGTGCTAAGCTTTACTACACTACAGCGCACTACACTATATTTACACGTACTACAGTATACTGTGCTACGCTTTACTACGCTACAGCGCGCTATACCGCGCTACACTATATTTACACGTACTACAGTATACCGCGCCACGCTTTACTACGCTACAGCGCACTATACCGCGCTACTCTATATTTACACGTACTACAGTATACTGTGCCACGCTTTACTACGCTACAGCGCGCTACACTATATTTACACGTACTACAGTATCCTGTGCTACGCTTTACTACGCTACAGCGCGCTATACCGTGCTACACTATATTTACACGTACTACAGTATACTGTGCCACGCTTTACTACACTACAGCGCACTACACTATATTTACACGTACTACAGTATCCTGTGCTACGCTTTACTACGCTACAGCGCGCTATACCGCGCTACACTATATTTACACGTACTACAGTATACTGTGCCACGCTTTACTACGCTACAGCGCGCTATACCGCGCTACACTATATTTACACGTACTACAGTATACTGTGCCACGCTTTACTACACTACAGCGCGCTATACCGTGCTACACTATATTTACACGTACTACAGTATACTGTGCCACGCTTTACTACACTACAGCGCGCTATACCGTGCTACACTATATTTACACGTACTACAGTATACTGTGCCACGCTTTACTACGCTACAGCGCACTATACCGTGCTACACTATATTTACACGTACTACAGTATACTGTGCCACGCTTTACTACGCTACAGCGCGCTATACCGCGCTACACTATATTTACACGTACTACAGTATCCTGTGCCACGCTTTACTACGCTACAGCGCGCTATACCGCGCTATACTATATTTACACGTACTACAGTATACTGCGCCACGCTTTACTACACTACAGCGCACTATACCGCGCTATACTATATTTACACGTACTACAGTATACTGTGCCACGCTTTACTACGCTACAGCGCGCTATACCGCGCTACACTATATTTACACGTACTACAGTATCCTGTGCCACGCTTTACTACGCTACAGCGCGCTACACTATATTTACACGTACTACAGTATACTGTGCTACGCTTTACTACACTACAGCGCGCTATACCGTGCTACACTATATTTACACGTACTACAGTATACTGTGCCACGCTTTACTACACTACAGCGCACTACACTATATTTACACGTACTACAGTATACTGTGCTACGCTTTACTACACTACAGCGCACTACACTATATTTACACGTACTACAGTATACTGCGCTACGCTTTACTACACTATACCGCGCTACACTATATTTACACGTACTACAGTATACTGCGCTACGCTTTACTACGCTACAGCGCGCTATACCGCGCTACACTATATTTACACGTACTACAGTATACTGTGCCACGCTTTACTACGCTACAGCGCGCTATACCGCGCTACACTATATTTACACGTACTACAGTATACTGTGCCACGCTTTACTACACTACAGCGCGCTATACCGTGCTACACTATATTTACACGTACTACAGTATACTGTGCCACGCTTTACTACACTACAGCGCGCTATACCGTGCTACACTATATTTACACGTACTACAGTATACTGTGCCACGCTTTACTACGCTACAGCGCGCTATACCGCGCTACACTATATTTACACGTACTACAGTATCCTGTGCCACGCTTTACTACGCTACAGCGCGCTATACCGCGCTATACTATATTTACACGTACTACAGTATACTGCGCCACGCTTTACTACACTACAGCGCACTATACCGCGCTATACTATATTTACACGTACTACAGTATACTGTGCCACGCTTTACTACGCTACAGCGCGCTATACCGCGCTACACTATATTTACACGTACTACAGTATCCTGTGCCACGCTTTACTACGCTACAGCGCGCTACACTATATTTACACGTACTACAGTATACTGTGCTACGCTTTACTACACTACAGCGCGCTATACCGTGCTACACTATATTTACACGTACTACAGTATACTGTGCCACGCTTTACTACACTACAGCGCACTACACTATATTTACACGTACTACAGTATACTGTGCTACGCTTTACTACACTACAGCGCACTACACTATATTTACACGTACTACAGTATACTGCGCTACGCTTTACTACACTATACCGCGCTACACTATATTTACACGTACTACAGTATACTGCGCTACGCTTTACTACGCTACAGCGCGCTATACCGCGCTACACTATATTTACACGTACTACAGTATACTGTGCCACGCTTTACTACGCTACAGCGCGCTATACCGCGCTACACTATATTTACACGTACTACAGTATACTGTGCCACGCTTTACTACACTACAGCGCGCTATACCGTGCTACACTATATTTACACGTACTACAGTATACTGTGCCACGCTTTACTACACTACAGCGCGCTATACCGTGCTACACTATATTTACACGTACTACAGTATACTGTGCCACGCTTTACTACACTACAGCGCACTACACTATATTTACACGTACTACATTATACTGTGCTAAGCTTTACTACACTACAGCGCACTACACTATATTTACACGTACTACAGTATACTGTGCTACGCTTTACTACGCTACAGCGCGCTATACCGCGCTACACTATATTTACACGTACTACAGTATCCTGTGCCACGCTTTACTACGCTACAGCGCGCTACACTATATTTACACGTACTACAGTATCCTGTGCTACGCTTTACTACGCTACAGCGCGCTATACCGTGCTACACTATATTTACACGTACTACAGTATACTGTGCCACGCTTTACTACACTACAGCGCACTACACTATATTTACACGTACTACAGTATCCTGTGCTACGCTTTACTACGCTACAGCGCGCTATACCGCGCTACACTATATTTACACGTACTACAGTATACTGTGCCACGCTTTACTACGCTACAGCGCACTATACTATATTTACACGTACTACAGTATACTGTGCTACGCTTTACTACGCTACAGCGCGCTATACCGCGCTACACTATATTTACACGTACTACAGTATCCTGTGCCACGCTTTACTACGCTACAGCGCACTACACTATATTTACACGTACTACAGTATCCTGTGCTACGCTTTACTACGCTACAGCGCGCTATACCGTGCTACACTATATTTACACGTACTACAGTATACTGTGCCACGCTTTACTACACTACAGCGCGCTACACTATATTTACACGTACTACAGTATCCTGTGCTACGCTTTACTACGCTACAGCGCGCTATACCGCGCTACACTATATTTACACGTACTACAGTATACTGTGCCACGCTTTACTACGCTACAGCGCGCTATACCGCGCTACACTATATTTACACGTACTACAGTATACTGTGCCACGCTTTACTACACTACAGCGCGCTATACCGTGCTACACTATATTTACACGTACTACAGTATACTGTGCCACGCTTTACTACACTACAGCGCGCTATACCGTGCTACACTATATTTACACGTACTACAGTATACTGTGCCACGCTTTACTACGCTACAGCGCACTATACCGTGCTACACTATATTTACACGTACTACAGTATACTGTGCCACGCTTTACTACACTACAGCGCGCTATACCGTGCTACACTATATTTACACGTACTACAGTATCCTGTGCCACGCTTTACTACGCTACAGCGCGCTATACCGCGCTACACTATATTTACACGTACTACAGTATACTGTGCCACGCTTTACTACGCTACAGCGCGCTATACCGCGCTACACTATATTTACACGTACTACAGTATACTGTGCCACGCTTTACTACACTACAGCGCACTACACTATATTTACACGTACTACATTATACTGTGCTAAGCTTTACTACACTACAGCGCACTACACTATATTTACACGTACTACAGTATACTGTGCTACGCTTTACTACGCTACAGCGCGCTATACCGTGCTACACTATATTTACACGTACTACAGTATACTGTGCCACGCTTTACTACACTACAGCGCACTACACTATATTTACACGTACTACATTATACTGTGCTAAGCTTTACTACACTACAGCGCACTACACTATATTTACACGTACTACAGTATACTGCGCCACGCTTTACTACGCTACAGCGCACTATACCGCGCTACACTATATTTACACGTACTACAGTATACTGCGCCACGCTTTACTACGCTACAGCGCGCTATACCGCGCTACACTATATTTACACGTACTACAGTATACTGTGCTACGCTTTACTACACTACAGCGCACTATACCGCGCTACACTATATTTACACGTACTACAGTATACTGCGCTACGCTTTACTACGCTACAGCGCACTATACCGCGCTATACTATATTTACACGTACTACAGTATACTGTGCTACGCTTTACTACGCTACAGCGCACTATACCGCGCTATACTATATTTACACGTACTACAGTATACTGTGCTACGCTTTACTACGCTACAGCGCGCTATACCGCACTACACTATATTTACACGTACTACAGTATACTGTGCTACGCTTTACTACACTACAGCGCACTATACCGCGCTACACTATATTTACACGTACTACAGTATACTGCGCTACGCTTTACTACGCTACAGCGCACTATACCGCGCTATACTATATTTACACGTACTACAGTATACTGCGCTACGCTTTACTACGCTACAGCGCACTATACCGCGCTATACTATATTTACACGTACTACAGTATACTGTGCTACGCTTTACTACGCTACAGCGCACTACACCGCGCTATACTATATTTACACGTACTACAGTATACTGTGCTACGCTTTACTACGCTACAGCGCACTATACCGCGCTATACTATATTTACACGTACTACAGTATACTGTGCTACGCTTTACTACGCTACAGCGCACTATACCGCGCTATACTATATTTACACGTACTACAGTATACTGTGCTACGCTTTACTACGCTACAGCTCACTATACCGCGCTACACTATATTTACACGTACTACAGTATACTGTGCCACGCTTTACTACGCTACAGCGCGCTATACCGCGCTACACTATATTTACACGTACTACAGTATACTGTGCCACGCTTTACTACGCTACAGCGCACTATACCACGCTATACTATATTTACACGTACTACAGTATACTGCGCCACGCTTTACTACGCTACAGCGCGCTATACCGCGCTACACTATATTTACACGTACTACAGTATACTGTGCCACGCTTTACTACGCTACAGCGCGCTATACCGCGCTACACTATATTTACACGTACTACAGTATACTGTGCTACGCTTTACTACGCTACAGCGCGCTATACCGCGCTACACTATATTTACTCGTACTACAGTATACTGTGCTACGCTTTACTACGCTACAGCGCACTATACCGCGCTACACTATATTTACACGTACTACAGTATACTGTGCTACGCTTTACTACGCTACAGCGCGCTATACCGCGCTACACTATATTTACACGTACTACAGTATACTGCGCTACGCTTTACTACGCTACAGCGCGCTATACCGCGCTACACTATATTTACACGTACTACAGTATACTGCGCTACGCTTTACTACGCTACAGCGCACTATACCGCGCTACACTATATTTACACGTACTACAGTATACTGTGCTACGCTTTACTACGCTACAGCGCACTATACCGCGCTACACTATATTTACACGTACTACAGTATACTGTGCTACGCTTTACTACGCTACAGCGCGCTATACCGCGCTACACTATATTTACACGTACTACAGTATACTGTGCTACGCTTTACTACGCTACAGCGCACTATACCGCGCTACACTATATTTACACGTACTACAGTATACTGCGCTACGCTTTACTACGCTACAGCGCGCTATACCGCGCTACACTATATTTACACGTACTACAGTATACTGCGCTACGCTTTACTACGCTACAGTGCACTACACTATATTTACACGTACTACATTATACTGTGCTAAGCTTTACTACACTACAGCGCACTACACTATATTTACACGTACTACAGTATACTGTGCCACGCTTTACTACGCTACAGCGCGCTATACCGCGCTACACTATATTTACACGTACTACAGTATACTGTGCCACGCTTTACTACGCTACAGCGCACTATACCGCGCTACACTATATTTACACGTACTACAGTATACTGCGCTACGCTTTACTACACTATACCGCGCTACACTATATTTACACGTACTACAGTATACTGTGCTACGCTTTACTACGCTACAGCGCGCTATACCGCGCTACACTATATTTACACGTACTACAGTATACTGTGCTACGCTTTACTACGCTACAGCGCACTATACCGCGCTACACTATATTTACACGTACTACAGTATACTGTGCTACGCTTTACTACGCTACAGCGCGCTATACCGCGCTACACTATATTTACACGTACTACAGTATACTGTGCTACGCTTTACTACGCTACAGCGCACTATACCGCGCTACACTATATTTACACGTACTACAGTATACTGCGCTACGCTTTACTACGCTACAGCGCGCTATACCGCGCTACACTATATTTACACGTACTACAGTATACTGCGCTACGCTTTACTACGCTACAGCGCACTACACTATATTTACACGTACTACATTATACTGTGCTAAGCTTTACTACACTACAGCGCACTACACTATATTTACACGTACTACAGTATACTGTGCCACGCTTTACTACGCTACAGCGCGCTATACCGCGCTACACTATATTTACACGTACTACAGTATACTGTGCCACGCTTTACTACGCTACAGCGCACTATACCGCGCTACACTATATTTACACGTACTACAGTATACTGCGCTACGCTTTACTACACTATACCGCGCTACACTATATTTACACGTACTACAGTATACTGCGCCACGCTTTACTACGCTACAGCGCACTATACCGCGCTACACTATATTTACACGTACTACAGTATACTGTGCCACGCTTTACTACGCTACAGCGCACTATACCGCGCTATACTATATTTACACGTACTACAGTATACTGTGCCACGCTTTACTACGCTACAGCGCACTATACCGCGCTACACTATATTTACACGTACTACAGTATACTGCGCTACGCTTTACTACGCTACAGCGCACTATACCGCGCTATACTATATTTACACGTACTACAGTATACTGCGCTACGCTTTACTACGCTACAGCGCACTATACCGCGCTACACTATATTTACACGTACTACAGTATACTGCGCTACGCTTTACTACGCTACAGCGCACTATACCGCGCTATACTATATTTACACGTACTACAGTATACCGCGCCACGCTTTACTACGCTACAGCGCGCTATACCGCGCTACACTATATTTACACGTACTACAGTATACTGCGCCACGCTTTACTACGCTACAGCGCACTATACCGCGCTACACTATATTTACACGTACTACAGTATACTGTGCCACGCTTTACTACGCTACAGCGCACTATACCGCGCTACACTATATTTACACGTACTACAGTATACTGCGCCACGCTTTACTACGCTACAGCGCACTATACCGCGCTACACTATATTTACACGTACTACAGTATACCGCGCCACGCTTTACTACGCTACAGCGCACTATACCGCGCTACACTATATTTACACGTACTACAGTATACTGTGCTACGCTTTACTACGCTACAGCGCACTATACCGCGCTATACTATATTTACACCTACTACAGTATACTGCGCCACGCTTTACTACGCTACAGCGCACTATACCGCGCTACACTATATTTACACGTACTACAGTATACTGTGCTACGCTTTACTACGCTACAGCGCACTATACCGCGCTATACTATATTTACACGTACTACAGTATACTGTGCTACGCTTTACTACGCTACAGCTCACTATACCGCGCTACACTATATTTACACGTACTACAGTATACTGTGCCACGCTTTACTACGCTACAGCGCGCTATACCGCGCTACACTATATTTACACGTACTACAGTATACTGTGCCACGCTTTACTACGCTACAGCGCACTATACCGCGCTATACTATATTTACACGTACTACAGTATACTGCGCCACGCTTTACTACGCTACAGCGCGCTATACCGCGCTACACTATATTTACACGTACTACAGTATACTGTGCCACGCTTTACTACGCTACAGCGCGCTATACCGCGCTACACTATATTTACACGTACTACAGTATACTGTGCTACGCTTTACTACGCTACAGCGCGCTATACCGCGCTACACTATATTTACTCGTACTACAGTATACTGTGCTACGCTTTACTACGCTACAGCGCACTATACCGCGCTACACTATATTTACACGTACTACAGTATACTGCGCTACGCTTTACTACGCTACAGCGCGCTATACCGCGCTACACTATATTTACACGTACTACAGTATACTGCGCCACGCTTTACTACGCTACAGCGCACTACACTATATTTACACGTACTACATTATACTGTGCTAAGCTTTACTACACTACAGCGCACTACACTATATTTACACGTACTACAGTATACTGTGCCACGCTTTACTACGCTACAGCGCGCTATACCGCGCTACACTATATTTACACGTACTACAGTATACTGTGCCACGCTTTACTACGCTACAGCGCACTATACCGCGCTACACTATATTTACACGTACTACAGTATACTGCGCCACGCTTTACTACGCTACAGCGCACTATACCGCGCTACACTATATTTACACGTACTACAGTATACTGTGCCACGCTTTACTACGCTACAGCGCACTATACCGCGCTATACTATATTTACACGTACTACAGTATACTGTGCCACGCTTTACTACGCTACAGCGCACTATACCGCGCTACACTATATTTACACGTACTACAGTATACTGCGCTACGCTTTACTACGCTACAGCGCACTATACCGCGCTATACTATATTTACACGTACTACAGTATACTGCGCTACGCTTTACTACGCTACAGCGCACTATACCGCGCTACACTATATTTACACGTACTACAGTATACTGCGCTACGCTTTACTACGCTACAGCGCACTATACCGCGCTATACTATATTTACACGTACTACAGTATACCGCGCCACGCTTTACTACGCTACAGCGCGCTATACCGCGCTACACTATATTTACACGTACTACAGTATACTGCGCCACGCTTTACTACGCTACAGCGCACTATACCGCGCTACACTATATTTACACGTACTACAGTATACTGCGCCACGCTTTACTACGCTACAGCGCACTATACCGCGCTACACTATATTTACACGTACTACAGTATACCGCGCCACGCTTTACTACGCTACAGCGCACTATACCGCGCTACACTATATTTACACGTACTACAGTATACTGTGCTACGCTTTACTACGCTACAGCGCACTATACCGCGCTATACTATATTTACACCTACTATAGCTGGTGAGGGAATGACTGTTTACAGCTGCTCTAACGTAAGTGAGAACAGGAACTAACATGTTTAAGTGTAAGTCTAAACGGATAAAAATCTATGACGTGTCGTTCTTAAATAGATGAAAATGATTGGTAATTGTTGGTAGGTGGTATAAGAGGAATAAAGCACTTGCGGATGTGTTGTTATAGGACGTAACTCCGCTTCTTTACACCAATCCGTCACTCAGGGTTTTACGGTAAGAGCATGACACCGTGTGTGTGTGTGTGTGTGTGTGTGTGTGTGTGTGTGTGTGAGAGAGTGTGTTACTGTAGTACCTCTCTTCAGTCTCTCCATGGCGCTTTTACTGCCGGCGTACGTGGGTCTGATTTCTCGACTCATCTCCTCTATCACAGACAGCAGCTCGCTGTAGGTGGAGCCCTGAGACACTTTCACTGGCTGAGATTCAAAAACAACAATAAAATAAAATTCAGAAAAGTTTTCCATTAAATTTCAGCTGCTTAATAAAACTCTAAAATTTATTTTTAGAGACTAAATCACAACACTGCTAAAAGCTAAACAGTAGTGTTGCATTAGAATAAATACATGTATTTATTGTCTACAAAAACATTTAATTTATTTAATAAATAAAAAAATTAAATAAATTAATTTAAAACTGAAAAGGGAAAAAAAATCTAAAAATGTTAACAATTTTAAAATTTCAAAGATTATAACATTTTTCACATCACAGCAGCTGCTTCCATTCAGTTTATATCTATATATAGTATAAATAAATAAATAAATAAATAAATATCTCAGAAAAGCATATTGTGCACTATAATTTATCATGATGGATGTTATATCGTCATAATTATCGCCCAGCCCTAATTGCTACCTCAAATGAGACCAAAGCATCAGTGGTGTTTAAAAAAATAAATAATAAAAAAATAAAAAATTATGCATTAATACAAAACAACAACAAAAGAAAAAAAAACACATTGTCTATTGACAGAAAAATATCTGTGATCTATATCGCTGTATATATTTAAATTTAAATGACAGGACGTGATTTTTTCCTGCAAATGTTTACTCTCAGGCCGAATCCTGTGAGATACGGAGAAGGCGATGTGGCAAAAAATATCATATCACGATACTTTAAGATGTTCTTGATACCTGATGCGGATGAGAAGAGTTCGTAGTGCTGATGTTAGAGTTTTATAACTTACGCAAACTTAACAGCAGTGATACAGTATGAAAAATTTATCTATTCTCTATTCAAAAAGGAACACACGAGGAAGGTTTAGGATCCTGTCAGCCATTTTGTTTTCTTTTGAGATTTTTCCCGTACCTGTACGAAGCCCATGGACGGTGGACCGAAGTCGCTGAACGCCGGTCTGAAGGTGGAGGCCGAGGGCAGAGACGGAGACGAGCCGCATGACCCTGAGAGAAAGAAATTAAAGCGGTGAAGACGCTTCACGCATTTCTGTTAACAGCTTGGACAGTCAGACTCGCACGGCAGAAACACCGAGGTTATTAAAACATAACGCGGCTTGTAGCTAGCACTGCACGAAAAAATAAATCGGATTAAAATTTAGAATCGTTAACCAACGAGCAGAGAGACACATCGTACCACGTGAAAGTGGAGAAATATCGGATTTATTCGTAAATTGTTCGTATGAATGTTTACACAAGAAATTTGGTATTCATTTTTAAAAAATCTGTAAATTTGAAAAAACGTTCGTATCCTACTCGTGCTCCTGAGTGTGTGTAAATAAAAAATTAGGTAAATTTAAAAAAAAAAAAAAAAAAAAAAAAGTTTGTATCCTACTCATGCTCCTGATTGAGTGGGTGTGTAAAAAAAAAAAAAAAATCTCGTAAATTCGGAAAAATGATCTTATCCTACTCGTGTTCCTGAGTGTATGTTAAAAAAAAATTTGGTTAATTTTTTTAAAAAAAGACTGTATCCTACTCATGCTCCGGAGTGTGTTTATAATAAAATACATATAATCAATAAAATAAAATCTCGTAAAATCATAAAAACATTCGGATCCTACTCGTGACCCCGAGTGTGTGTATAAATTTATTTAAAAAAAAAAAAAATTTCATAAAAACATTTGTATCCAACTCGTGCTCCTGAGTGTGTATAAAAAAAATTTGGTAAATTGCAAAAAATTCACAAAAATAAATAAATAAATAAAAAGAAGTTCATATCCTACTCATGCTCCTGATTATGTGTGTAAATAAAAAAAAATAAATAAATCTCATAAAATCATACAAATGTTCGTATCCTACTCGTGACCCCGAGTGTGTGTATAAATTTATATATATATATATATATATATATATATATATATATATAAATTTTTCATAAAAACATTTGTATCCAACCCGTGTGTATAAAAAAAAAAAAATAAATAAAAAAAGTACGTAACCTACTCGTGCTCCTGCGAGTGTGTAAATTTACTCATAAGACGATTAACTGATGCAAACCTCGACTTGATCGACTTCTGATCCTATAATAAAAATAATAATAATAAAAATAAATAAATAAAATAAAAAATAAAGCTCATTCTAATTATAATTCTAACAAGCTGCATTTATTCCTGCACTTTTCTCTCCGGAATATTCTGTGGAGTTTAAACTGTTTGTGTTTATGACGTTTGCAGCGTTCAGCAGACGCTTTAATCCAGAGCGAGTGACAGAAGAGCTTTAGCGTCTCGATCAGAAACACGTCCTCGTGCTAATTCACTCGCGCAGGAGCTACGAGCTCCATCCAGAACATTTACTCAAAACCAGTCGCTTTATTTTACTGGCGTTAATTAAAGAATAATTTAAAAAATTAAATAAAACAAATGATTCCATCATGACAGAAGAAATGGCGGCGTATAAACGGAGGAGGCGTGAAAAATGTAGCGCTCACGATACCACAGCGCTGATGAATTCTGGATTCTGATTGGTCAGATGATGTTGATTAATTTCCTACAACAGCATGAGGGTACATTATGAAATTTATGGAAGGAGTCTCCAGTGTCAGCGCTTTGTAGCAGTCAGAAGTAAAACTGTAACTAATTTTCTGACACGTCGTCACAAAGCGGATGAACAGAAAGGTTTAGATCAGTAATGAAGAATCCTGAGACGATGACAGAGGCGTGGAGGAAAAAAAAAAACTCGCCGAGACGATGACAGAGGTGTGAAGAAAAAAAAAAACTCGCGGAGACGATGACAGAGGCGTGAAGAAAAAAAAAAAACACGCTAAGACGATGACAGAGGCGTGGAGGAAAAAAAAAACACGCTAAGACGATGACAGAGGCGTGGAGGAAAAAAAAAACTCGCGGAGACGATGACAGGGGCGTCGAGAAAAAGAAATCGCCGAGACGACGCGATGAAGGAACCTTGAGACTCAAAAGAGAAGAAGAGTAACGAGAGAAAGTCGCGAGTGTGATGAAGAAGAGTCCTGGGATGAGCGACAGGACAATGTTCATGATTACAGCAGCAGCAGCAGCTCTGAGGTACAAATCTACAGAATCCAGGTGAGATCAAACACCTGAGACGGAGAGTCGAGTCAGAACGAGGACGAGGATGAAGATATGAAGATGAAGTTGAGCATCAGGATGAATCAGACTCACGATTTGTCCCTTGATGTGACCTGACTGAAGACATTTACATGATAACAGACTCTGCCTTTAAAAAAGTCCCAGTTAACCTGTGACTCTCTGACGTCATTAATTAAGCTTCATGTGAACCTGGATGTACCTGATGCAGGTGTAGGTATGAGAGCAGCTCACCTGGAGGTGTGTGATTGGAGCCTGCAGGAGCTGGAGCGATGGGTTTATAACTCATACTGAGCTCACTATACTGCTCCGTTTTGTATATTCAAGTTTTAAAGGGGTTCAGTGAGTGCACAAGGCAAACACACACACACACACACACACACACACACACACCTAACCCTGAGTATTGCACAAAAACTCACAATAACACTGAAACTATGATACAATTACACAACCTGTCCTTCTCCTAAACACAAATATCCAACTTTGTCACTTACTTTCATTTATACTAACTCCAAAGGTAATGAAAGTGCTAGCTTAAGCTAAGCTACGGCTAAGCTAAGCTAGGCTAAGCGCTATGCTAACCTTCTTTACTAAACAAAGCCGCTAGCAAAAGGCTAACACCGATTCTACCAACTATCTTTATTTACACCTAAGGCTTATAACTGAAGATTTTAAACCTTTCTACAGACAGAAATGATCTTCGCAGTAATAACAAAACTCTAGTAAAAGAAGTAGTAATGTTTTTAAAACAAATAAACAAACAAACAAACAAACAAGGAAGCACACGGAATAGAGAACAGAGGAAAAGAAAACCGGAGCTCTGTCAAAAAGCCGAAAATGGCAAACCACAGGAAGTCGCTCGCGCTTACGTGCTGGGGCGTGACGTCATAAGGCAGCGTGGGTGCGTCCTGACGTAGGCACGTACGTACGTAGGTACGTACGTGCTTCTGTCAAGAGACCATCTCTATTCAGAAATACACTGAATGCAAAGAATTCAGGTTTCTTCAGAAAAACTTTCTTCTGCACAACAAAGTTATTGAAGTCTCTTATTCATAATTATAAACTAGCAATGTTTAATAACAATATTTCACCCAATTGCTCCTTTTGTCATCACTTTCAAGAAACAATTGAGCACTTATTTTAGAATTGTGTTTCAGGTAATGTTTATATAAAGTAGCTTCAGGTAATGTTCGCATCAACCATCAGAATGGCGACAAAGTGTGATCTCTGTGACTTTGACCGTGGCTGATCTCCTGGGATTTTCACACACAACAGTCTCTAGAGTTTACTCAAAAAACTCAAAAAACATCCAGTGAGCATCAGTTCTGCAGATGGAAAAGCCTTGTTGATGAGAGACATCAACGGAGAATGGCCAGACTGGTCCGAGCTGACAGAAAGGCTACAGTAACTCAGATAACCACTCTGTACAATTGTGGTGAGCAGAAAAGCATCTCAGAACGCACAACACGTCAAACCTTGAGTGGATGAGCTACAACAGGAGAAGACCACGTCAGGTTCCTCTCCTGTCAGCCAAGAACAGAAAGCTGAGGCTGCAGTGGGCACAGACTCACCAACACTAGACAGATGAAGACTGGAGAAACGTGGCCTGGTCTGATGAATCTCGATTTCTGCTGAGGAACACTGATGGTAGGGTCAGAATTTGGCACCAACAGCATGACTCCATGGATCCAAACTGCCTTGTGTCAACAGTCCAGGCTGGTGGAGGTGGTGTGATGGTGTGGGGAATGTTTTCTTGGCACACTCTGGGCTCGTTAATACCAATCAGTCATCGCTTGAATGCCACAGCCTATTTGAGTATTATTGCTGATCATGTGTTTCCCTTCATGCCCACAATTTACTGTCTTCTCATGGCTTATTATTCCAGCGTGATGATGCTCCATGTCACAAAGCAACAGTCGTCTCAAACTGGTTTCATGAACATGGCAGTGAGTTCAGAGTTCTTCTTCAGTGGCCTTCCCAGTCACCAGATCTGAATCCAGTAGAACACCTTTGGGACGCGGTAGAACGAGAGATTCACAGCTTGAAAGTGCTCCTGAAAAATCTGCGGGAATTGCGTGATGCGATCATCTCAACATGGACGAGAATCTCGGAGGAATGTTTCCAACATCTTGTGGAGTCCATGCCATGAAGAATCGAGGCTGTTTTGAGAGCAAAGGGAGGCCCTAAACAGCATTACTACAGTGTTCCTAATAAAGTGATAAGTGAGTGTTTATTATATTATATTATGAGGAAAAAAGTGGCAATATTTTGAGAATAAAGTCAAAATACTTCGACATTATGCTGCGTATCAGAGCAACAAAAATCCAAATATTGCAATTTTTTTCTCAAAATATTACAACTTTTTTTTTTAATAGTGACCCTAAACTGACATTTAATTAAAATGCAGTATAAATGTTAGATAAATAAATGTGTGATAATTTCAGGCCATTACTATTTAATTTCATATTTGCTGTGTAATATATTTTATATGAATATTTTAATAATAAAATATATCTTTTTGGTTTTAGCGTTTTATGGTAAAAAAAAAAAAAAAAAAAAATCATATAATAAGAAGAGTTTGATTAAAATCACTTTTAGACAAATAATAAATCTGAGTCTTTTCATTCCACACTGTAATTTTTACACTGAGATTTTTAGGTTCATCTACATTTTATTTACACGCTGGTTGTTTTATCAGGTCCATCTATCACACCAGTCACTTTGTAAGTGTATAATAACTGGTTGCAAAATGTATTGGCACCCTCCACCCCATGCATCAGTGGAAAGTAAGCAGTGTTTACTCTAAAAGGTTTCTCAGAGTAACTCTAGAAAGCTTCCACTAATACTTATCCACTTACACTTATCTCATCTCATCCTGAATATTTAATGAAAGCACATCGAACATCAGCTTCCATTAGAGAACCTAATGGAGAGGAAAATCCCTCACTGATTGAATCCGTATGGCAAAAAAAAAATAGATTGGATCGTCTTTGTTCCACTATGTGGAGGTTAATCCATTCTTTACAAAAAAAGGATATCCTGTTACAACAAAAACTCAATTTTATAATGTTGTTTATAATCCACGTGGCTGTCAGTTCACAACATGATTAAGCTTTTTATGAATACACAAGTCCTAGAAGATGCAGAATCCTAAGATTAGTTTAATGATTAAATCTCTGTTTAATATGACTAAAAGGAAAAAACCCAACACTACAGTGTGAATTTTGTCCAAGTTTAATAACTTGAAATGTGAAAACAAATGCAAATCCCTTTGTATAAAGTGAGATGCAAACATTATCAAGCAGTAGCACTGTATCAGTTCATCCACAGTAACATGCTGTTCATTAATAAATAGATTATTACTATTATAGTACTCGTATATTTACTAGAGATGATACGATTCTGCTTTTTCTTTTCCGATACTGAAACCGAAACCTTGATTATCAGCCGATACTGATATCTTTAAAGACTAAGCTTTAAAATGAGCTTTTTTAACTTCATAGTTAAACTCTTTCACACAAAATAAATTACTTACATTGTAAATATAATAAATAGAATAAAGTATAAATATAATAAAATCAATCTTAGAGTGAAGTACCCGATCTTTACTATCTGATACGTTTTCTCTGATATCCGATCCACAATTTGTTGCTGGTATCGGCCCGATACAGATTCCGGGTATCGGATCGGTGCCATCTGTGATGTTTATGCGAGTGTAACGCTGAGCAACAGTCTTCTTTATCATCATCATCATCATTATCAGTACCATCAGCATCAGCATCATCCACAGCAAACTGGTAGATTCACTCCGATGGTGTGAAATAAAATTACTGCAGTCATACGGAACCCTTAAAGAACCCTAGTGCAGAGTGTTTCCGTACCAGACGGGTTTCAAGTAGAACCTTCTGTAGGAGGCCAAGAACCGTCGTTTGTCCAATGAGCGCTTAAAGAACCTTCAGGAGTGCATGAGAGAACACGAGAATGATAAATGTAAGGAATAAAACATGACAGAGTGTACTGTTCCAGAAAAATAACTGTATTTTATCACCACAATTTGCTAAAATTGCAATTTTATATGTATTTAACATAATGTCATAGCTTTTTATCCATTTATTTATAACATTTAATGTTGCAAAACTAGTTAGTTCCTGTTGTCACTTACGTTACAGCAGCTATAAACACTTGTTCCCTCACAAGCCTCTTTTTATTCTCTCTCTTGAAGTTAATAAGACAAAAAAATCGTCTTTTGTTACCGAGAAACCGCAAAGAAGTGTAAACTCCTCTGTCCTAAAGTTACAGCTTTACCTCTGACTGTTACAAAGCACTGACACTGGAGACTCCTTCCATCAATGTTACATAGTAAACATCTTCTTACAGACCAACAATTACACACGTTTATTATCAGTGAAACGCCCCTGTGAATGATCTTTTACTATAGAAACGATAACATATCACAGCGAGCGCATTAATATAAACCTGCGCTACTGTCAGAGCTGCTGTTCTAGAAAATTAATCAACACCATCTGACCAATCAGAATCCAGAATTCAACAGCGCTGTGATGTAAATATAAAACCATCTACAACAATTACAGCTTATTTAAAAGCATTAAATTTGGGACTTTTTTTTTAACATCCAGAAACATCTTTACATCCTAACAGTTAGGATTTTTCTCAGACTTTTATTTTGTCTCATGGACAGTCTGTATATAACAACATGCCATGATGATAATTAAATCAATTAAAGCATTAATAATTGCAGATTTATCCAGAAAACATAAACAAACGCTGAATCTACACTGCAATACACTATATATTTGTGTATAAGTTTTAGTGTTGAATCGCTAAACTACTGGATAAAATGAAAGAAGTTAATTAATGTTATGTAGCAAAACAGCGCCGCACTCAAACCCTTGCGCATGCGCACTTCATTAAAAAACCCCAAACAAGCCAGTCATGCTGAAGTGAGAGCTCCTGCAGTGCTGCATTTCTGTCCGGGACTCTGAATAAAACACTCAGCTTCCACCATGAGCACTGCAGCTCCCACTCCTCCTGTGCGAGTCTGTGTGCTCCTCACTTTATTCCTCTCATGCTGGGTGAATTGCTCAGGAGGAAAGCGTGTGTTTAAATGTCCTTCAGGCTGCACCTGCACCACTGAGACCATCATCTGCGTCGGATCATCCTTCATCCCCCGGACTGTCCCTGCTGACATCAGCTCTCTGTAAGAGGCTTTCAAACATCTCTAACTCTCTAACACTGGACTGTAAAGAACTGAATGCATGCATTAAAAAAACAAACAAACAAAAAACAGATTTGACCACATTGTTCAGAAATGAGTGCATGAATGATGAATTTATGATGCATTATTTGCAGGAGCATTGTTAATGGCACTTTCCCAGAAATCAGAGAAGCTACATTTGCCCTGATGCCATCCCTGCACTTGCTGTGAGTCAGTACTCAACTAATCAGTACTCAGCTAATCAGTACTCAGCTAATCAGTACTATTACACCATCATCTCCTCCTGCACACATTACAGAAACATCTCGCATC
>NC_069712.1:2270000-2300000 GCF_027358585.1 Pangasianodon hypophthalmus | reverse complement strand
TGGGGAGAAAATTGGGGGAAAAAAAAATTTTTTTACAAACTCTTAGCCGAGACCAAGATCATATTTAGCAAGACCAACACCCAAGACAGAGACAAGTCCAAGTCAATACAGAAAACATCTCGAGCCCTACAGCCTTAGCTGGAAGGTTTTTTTTAATGAACCCTACCACTTTGCCCCTGGAAACAATTAAAAATCCCCCAGATATAAAAATGTCAGCAGTTTCAGCATAGTGTGTGGATCCTCACTCCAACAGTTCCTCATCCTCAGCTACATCACTCCAGTTCATCATCAGTCTCAGTTAGAGATCTGCGTGGGAATGTTTAATATAATCCCGATCACACAGTTATTACTTTTGTTTCTTACCGAATTTAGGTTGGTTCTGTTTCCCAAGATATAAACAAACTAGTAGCCTCATTTAAAGCATCGTGACCCTGACCAGGCAGTTACTAAGGATAAATGAATGAACTCATTATGTACGTTATTATGCTAATGAAAACTGACTGCTTGCTTGTGCTCACATGAAAGTAAAAACCTTCCACACATGCGACTTTTTTGTTGCGTCCCACGGGATCCTAGTCCTGATGCTGATATTTGTATGTGTTTAGAACACATTATCTGTTCATTCTGAATAACGTATTTGTATTCAGTTACATTCCTAGTGTTTTATCCTGTATTATTTTTCCCAACACACACTTTATTTCCAACTCTCTCTTCCCGATGTTTTGCAGGTCTTTAGCGAACAACAATATGAAAAGTTTACCCAAAGGCCTGTTCTCTGACCTGCACTCTCTCATAGAGCTGTGAGTATTAATGTTCTGCTCCTGTTAGATCACTTTCCCTCAGGAACTGCTCAGTAACTATAGCTTGACTCATAGCTCGATGGATCATACAGTTTATTCGCCATGTCTGCTGAACATTTTGTAATATGCATAATGTGCACTAAGTAGTATAACTAGATAGTAATGACAACAATGGTGTAGTGATTTACTCAAATACTGAGCCACACACAAACACCTTCCGTTATTCAGGACCGGCTATCTCTAGATCGACAACTTCACTACTGGCTAACGATACAAATTCCGCAAAATTGTCAGATTATCATTTATCATTCACTAGCTTCACACCAAATCCTGTAATAGTAATTAAAAGACACAGCTCAGACATCAGGAGCATCAGATCCTATCAGACAATAGGACAAAAATTGTAACACACCATAGCTTCACCGTTTTTCAATGTAAAAAAAAGAATCTTATTATTGCACGTTGCACAGATCCGATCAGATTATAAAAAAGATGAGAGCAGAACTGGATGTTGACATTTCTATACTGATTAATAGCTTATTTTTGTAGTGGAGCTACTCTATATCTATTGTGTGTGTGTGAAGTTACAACAGTCTAAATGGCTCCTTTTTCTACAATATTTTTGAAATGTTACTATCTGTAAGAAAAACATTAATGATGGAACTACAGCAGAATTCTTTACTACACCATGTCATGTTATCCTTGCTTTTGTTTTGTTTTTTCCTGTTGTTCAATCTCAGAGATTTGAGAGGAAACCAGTTTCAGTGTGACTGCCAGTCCATGTGGCTGATGTTGTGGCTGAAGAAGACGAATGCGACGGTTTCAGATGTTTACTGTGCAGAACCGGAGAAGATGAAGGGCGTCCTGCTGAAGGACTTCCCTGAGAAGCACGCCAAGTGTGTCTCCACTGGTAACTGCGTCTATAATCCCTGTAATATACAGCTAATATATTATTTTATAAACTACATTTACAGTCCTTTATTAGGATCACCTGTAGACCTGCTCATTCATGCAATTATCCAATCAGCCAATCATGTGGCAGCAGAGCAGTGCAGAAAATTATACAGAGAGTGTTCAAGAGCTTCACATCGAACATTAGAATCGTGGGAAAAATCTCAGTAAACTCAGTGACTTTGGCAGTGGCATGGTCAAACAGAAACTACTGATCTTCTGAGATTTTCACTGACAACAGTCTGTAGAGGTTACACAGAATGGTGCATAAAACAAAAAACATCCAGTGAGCAGCAGTTCTCCAGGTGGAAATGCTTCGTTAATGAAAGAGGTCTCAAACAACCACTCTGTACAACCGTGGTGAGCAGAAAAGCACTGAAACTAGACACTGTAGCATCAGATTCCTGTTCTTGTGGAATCTGATGTGGTTGTAACCCATCTGCCTCAAGGTTTAACATGTGCAGGTGCATGTGCAGGTGCACAGGTGTTCCTATTAAAGTGCACAGTGTGTGTATGTAATCTGAAAATAAATAATAAAAATAAAGTATAGCTGTATTGTCACTAGATCTGCAGTATAATCGAGTAAATATAACACCTTCTTTGTGTTGTTTGAAAGATTTTATTCCTCATCAGACCATAAACACTCAGTCCATGTCAGCGGACATTTTCTCCTACAAAGAAGACGTGTATGTTGCTCTGGCCGTGCCGAACTCGGACAGCTGTCTCATCATGGAGTGGGATCACATCGAAACCCACTTCAGGCCTTTCGATAATATCACAGGTTTGATATGAATCTGATTATTTGTCACTGGACGATGTAAAGTGAGAGTGTGATATAACTGTTATTTTGTTGCAGGGCGGTCCGTGATTGGCTGCAGGTCGGTGTTGATTAACGAGCAGGCGTTCGTGATCGTCGCTCAGCTCTTCGATGGCTCTCGAATCTACAAATTCGACCAGGAGCAGAACCAGTTCACCAAATTCCAAACAGTCGAAATGCTTAACGTGTCCAAGCCGAACGACATCGAGGTGTTCCGACTCGGGGACGAGTGGTTCTTCTTGATCGTGGACAGCTCCAAAGCAGGCATGTCCACCCTGTTCAAGTGGAACAACACCGGCTTCTTCCCGTATCAGTTCCTCCACGAGTGGTTCCGCGACACGGATGCGGAGTTCGTCGACCTGGATGGGAAGTCCGTGCTCATCCTGGCGAGCCGTTCTCAGGTCCCCGTCATCTACCAGTGGAACAAGAGCACCCAGACGTTTGTTCTCTTTGAGGACATACCCAACATGGATGACATGGTGAGCGTGAAGGCCTTCAGGATCGACCGCGTCCTCTATCTGGCTCTGGCCTGCTACATTGGAGACTCGAAGGTCCTCAAGTGGACGGGGAAGCGCTTTGAGGAAGTTCAGGGCTTCCCGTCGCGTGGTGCGATGGTCCTCCAGCCGTTTAGCTTCAGAGATCAGCACTATCTCATCCTGAGCAGCGATTATTCCTTCTCTCAGATCTTTAGATGGGACAAGGAGAAGCAGATCTTCCTCAAATTCAGGGAGGTGTACGTTCAGTGGCCTCGTTCTTTTACTCCGTTATCGACGGGTCAGCGTGATTTTCTCCTCGCCACCAGTTTTAAGGGGAAAACGAAGGTTTTTGAACACGTCTCAGTCGATTACAGCTGATGAGACTAAGAGCGCTGTGGTCTTACTTAGAGCTGGGCGATAATCAAGTTTTACTGATACCAACATTTCATTTGTTTCATTGACGTTATTATTATTTTTCTAAATTCAGCATTGTTGATTGTTTCACTGCACCACTGCTAACATTTAACTTTCTTTGAGCACAGGTTTAATCCTGCTCTCAGCCAATCAGGGCACACCTTGGGGCAGAAATGATTGTGATTGGACGTGAAGTGACTTCAGTTAAATAAATATACACTGTGAGTCTGGTTTAGCGCCAGTTTTAGAAGTAAACTACGGCTGACTGAGCCGTCTGTTGCTGTTTAAAGAATAGTTTACATCATTTGTTATGTAATGTTTAATATAATATAGTTTATTTTTATGTGAAAAGAAATTTTTAATAATATTCCTTTACAGTTACAGTCCTCTAGGTTAAACTATAATACGTGAACCAACTTGAGGTGTGTGTGCGGGACTCGTTTTTAAATCCTATTCCCACAGAAGGTCTGGCCAATCCCATCTGCCCACAGTATTTTCTAGCATACTGAGTTGTTTTATTTCTACAGAGCTGCTGAGGTGACTAGTGATACCAAGATACCAAAGTCGTGGCCACAAATTGTTTAACTTGAGTCCATTTAAGACCCAATGACTTTACTGGAGTGGCTGTCTACAGTGGAGCAAAACAAATCCACATCCATTAAAAAGGCTATAATGTGGCGTCTCTTCCACAATCTGTGTATGGCCTGAGTAAACACGATCCCCATCACACATAGAAGGCACACAGCTATGCAATCTAGCAAGCTGTAAAAAAGTCATACCTCTTACCCAAGTACGCTAGTGGTAGAAATTCAACATCACTAGCTAGCCATAGCTAATAACAGTCTGAGGAAATCCAGTGTTATGCCTCCCAATAATGAATATGATTAATGTAAAAAAAAAATAAATAAAAAATAGCTATGACCATGCTTAATATGTGGTCTCCAGTTAATTACTTAATGGGAATGGGTGAAAAATTGCTTAAAATGGTACAGGCTAATGGTATATCCATGTAGCATTATTCCAAGATTAAAAGTAAAGTGTAATATTATCAAATCATCTCCACTCTTAGATTCCTGTGGTATAAAAAAGAAACCCTGATTTCTCTGATTTTCTCACTCATTTTAAAATACAGTATTTCATGGCCTCGAGAGAGATCTTGAGAAACTTAACTCGTGACTCGTGAAATATTATCTCATGGCCACACTTCATTAAAATAAATACCACCATAAATGTCACCTCAGCGGCTCCTCAAAATATGACCAAATTAGTCATTTAAACCACAGAGACTCTGGCTAAAGGTTAAAGCATTTACTGAAGATGAATAAACGAACGCATGGCTGTTCTTTGTTCTGCAAGTTTCCCACAACTTTTTTTGTCCTAACAGATCTCGGTCCTGATGCACACCTCTGGTACCAACATAGTGACATGCGATTGTATCTTATAATCCTAGTTTAGTATTTTTTTTCGGAGAGTATACATGAGCAAGATGTTTAGCAAAAAAAAAAAGTTATTGTATTTAGCAAAAATTTCTTTTCATATCGCCCAGCTCTAGTCTTACGGTAATACAATGTCAAGACTAATGTAAATTGAATCTTTCCCTTTTGAAGATGTATGCATAATAACCCTGTCTAAATAATAATAATAATAATAATAATAATAATAATTTGGCCTTTGCGCTTTGCCTGGAAGAGGCGTAACCATGGTGCATGTCCGTATTTCCCAGTATGCAACGGTTTTACATTTACTGTTATATTACAAATCAATTAGAGTGACATGGATTCCCAAAAGCATCAAACTTACAGCGTGTTTAATATTTAATCCTACTTCCATACTTCTGGGGAATCCGAGTCTTGCTGCTTATCATCTCCGAGCTTTTCACGTTCTGTGTTTTTGGTCTAACGGACTGTTACTTGCCGAGAGGAGCAATAACTTTACGCTGATTTAACGCTATGCAAGTAGATGTAGAGACGCTGACCAAAGATAGACTAACACTGAGCGCTAGCAATACTTCCTGTAGAGAATGAACGCCTTGTTTATTAATGCTGCATCCTCTTTATGGCTTCTGTAAAAAAGAAAAGCGCTTTGGTTGGTTCAAAGCTGCCGTGTGCATCAACTGTGTATATATAAAGAAGAAAATAAACACTGTTGTGTATCTTTTGTTGTCTTTTGTTTGTTTTACTTCTAATTCACTTAGTATTTCTATTTCATGGTTCCTAGTGTATCTGATAATTCTTTACTGTCTCTCTGAAGTCGAATAGTCCTTTTTAGCAAGGGCTAAGGGTTCCCCGCAATGGACAGGTTTTGTTTCCGTGGAATCATCTCCAGCCTCCTTTTACAGCGTTTAGTTCCTACTGTAATTTCCAGTTCATTAGTGCTTTCATATTATATAGTGCTACTGAATCATGGATTGTGATTGGTCAGAAGGTGTTGATTAATTTTCTCTAACAGCAGCTCTGACAGTAGCGCAGCTGCAAATCACAGGTTTATATTAATGCGCTTGTTCTAATACGTTATCGTTTCTATAGTAACAGCTCCACATAAATGGATTAAGTTTACGTTTCCTATAAGGAGATGTTTATTTAACATGTATGGAAGGAGTCTCCAGTGTCAGCACTTTGTAACAGTCAGAGGTGAAGCTGTAACTTTTAAGTTTTCCGATATCTTCAGGACAGAGGAGTTTACGGTCTTTTTGCGGTTTCTCTATAACATGACAAGCTGCGTTTTTTTTCTTATTAACTTCAATAGAGAGAGAATAAAGAGACGCTGGTGAGGGAATGACTGTTTATAGCTGCTATAACGTAAGTGACAACAGGAACTAACTTGTTTCACTGACGTTCCACAACATTAAATGTAACTATAAATGGATGAAAAGTAAGACATGTCATTCTTTAATAAATAAAAATTGTAAATGTTGGGAAATGGATGTGGTATAAAAGCAATAAAACACTTGCTGCATGCAGTTATAGTTATAGGAAAATAATTTCAGGGTGGTGTTTTATTTGTTATTCTTTGTTATCTCAGTGTTTTATTCCGATCAAACGTTAAATATTTACGACACAAAAAGCTGAAGCGTGTGTGTCTCGTGAAAACACAACAGAGAAATCATGCATAACATCCTCCATGTTTCAGATCACAGGTTCTGAGGGTCGAGATCATATGTCATGTAGTGTGTTGTTAATCTCTAAAATCTCTAAAATCATTCTTTATATCTGGGATCTCTCATATTTTCAGTAACAGTTAGGATTGGATGAATCGTGTAGCACAGCTCAGGCGTTAAAAACCACAATGTGGAAATAAAAAGGGGCTTAAATAAATAAATAATGAGGGAACAAAGCAATCCTATCAGCAAGAACCACTGGAGGACGCAGGAAACAAGAAACAGGTGCAGCTAATCAGCAGAAAGGAGACGGGTTAATGACCACAGGAAGCTTTGACCATAAAAGGAAACTGTTCGCAAACAGTGACGGACATGTTTCATGCACATCAAATTCTCTTCATCTTGATTAGTAACAGTGAAAGTGTGTCCTGCTGTAGGACATATCTGATCTGAAATCATGTAAAATTACACAAATTTCCATATAGATTTAGTTGTTTCAGAATTATTCAGCTCAGTAAATGAGCGAATCCACTGCTCTTCACGTTAACACATCACGTATTTAAACCTAAAATAGTGTGATTAGTGCTGAAATAAAGAAAATGGGAGTGGAGTCATTTTAAAAATTCTCAGCTCACAGAAGCATTGAGCACATCAGCTCTACATTAACATACAAATTTTCTACAAACTACCATAACTCCACACATATTTAAGCTCCACTTTATTTATTATTTACATTATTGTGCTTTGTGTCGTCTCGAAATGCGATGTGTCGTTCACGAATGAGTCGACTCTTTGAATCGGCTCTTTTAGGTGAACATTGAGAGCTGATTCACATGCTTCTATGGAAAGATGTCCTGAAACAGTTTCGTCCATAGTTAGTTTAAAAAAAAAAAAGAACACTAACTGGTCAAAATATTGCAATTTTTATCCAGTTTTTAAAAAAAACAATGAGCCATTTGGGAGCTGAAAGAGTTGACTCTTACTGGTTAGATGAGTCAAATGATATGACTCACTGAAAAGAGCTGAAATTCTCATCACTACATGATGGTTCATCTGAAATGACTCAGAACTGCACAGGAAGTAACTTCTAGGAAATGATATATCATGTACTTTATTACTTTATTAATCATTTTATTTATTTATTTATTTTCTTTACTCATAAGCTAAAGCTATGTTGTGTAGCTATGTGCTCTGATACTTCTGTGTCTCCAGACTTGAATATATTCAGGCATCATACCAGAATGTACAGAAAACAAATCCTCGATCCTCGAACTGCTCCATTTAGCTTACATGTAAGTTCTGGTTCTGGTTCTGGTTCTGGGTAGGTTACGTGCTTCATCTTTGCTGAAGTATGAATCAGCCCTTGGTCACTGCTCCAGAAGTTAAAACATAATAATGATGAAAAGGATTGACCAAAGAGCTAAAATAAATACAATATTAAACACGTGATTTTTAAAAGTCTGTTAAGGTTGATACGTGTAAATAATATTACGCAGACAGAGATATATGTGTGTTTAATAATAAGGTCACATGACCATGACATGTCTGTAGTTTGTACCTGTTCTAGGAACTCAATAACTTACCTAAAACCCCTGGAAGCATTGCTTCTCTGACGCGTCCTTTTAAACATCGTCCATATTTTATTGTTCTGCGTTTTACATTTTTGGTTTCGTGGCCAGACGACAGAAAAGAGCGAATGCCAGTGATCCTGACCGCTTCTGCTCCTCCTCGCTGCCTGACCCATCCTGATGCCCTGCTTCTGGTTGGAGTTCTCATCAGTCATCACTCATTAAGGATAAATTCACATATTTATAATATATTTTTTGTGAATCCATTTATTTCTGTAAAGCTGCTTTGTGACAATGTATATTGTTAAAAGCGCTATACAAATAAAATTGAATTGAATTGAATTGAAAAGAGCGAATGCTTCCTGGAGCGTCTTTTATATTGAAGAAAAAGCTCAAAACATCTTTTCGGTCAGGATATAACGCAATCTTAACCAGCATGTCAGTTCAGAATGGATATATTTTACCTGGAGTTATTTCTACTGCTCAGTTTATAGACGCTAAAACATGGCGTAATCTTTCCACGTGCAGGCTGTTAAAAAAAAAACAAAAAAAAAACCTACTAATTGACGGATTCAGACTAAAATCCCAGAGACACTCTGGGAATAATTACATCACACACCTCCACATGGAAAACTAATCCCGTCTGAATAAGGCTAAAGACTTATCATTGTACGGTTTTGCATAGGACCTTTAATGGTTCCTCGCTGGAAAAAACCAAAAAAACACTTTAGGTTCCTGTGTTTAACCTTTTTTTTTGGTCTTGATGTATAATAACATACTTTGCTCCACAGCATGGTTTCGGACGCACCCATCTTTTCTAGGGTTCTGTCTTGGCACACTATGTAGGGGAGAAGTGTGTGAATTGGGACGCGCCCCTCGAGCTCCTCTGGTCGTGAGCACAGGAAGTGATGCACTGCATGGTAATAAATCTGTCTTCTGACTCATGGTGGGTGAAGATGCTTACCTGGCGACACGTTTGGGGTTTTTCTACACGCTTGGTGTAATCAAAGAAGCGAAATGGATCCTTCTAGGAGAAGTGAGAGCGACTGGCAAGGGCTAGTGAACGAGGTGAGAGCGGTGAAGTGCGCATCCCTGCTGCCAGTCAGCTGTTTACTGGAATAATGTTCAGCTACAGAGTGAGGGCTGTGTGCACTGATCACGACATCACATCCCAGAGAACAGCGCTGTCTCTAACTCCTTAATGCACTGCACTCTTATACCTGGATGGAGATTTATTTATTTATTTATTTATTTATTTATAGGATGTGCGGCGCGCGCAAAGCTGTGTGTTTGCACCGACACTCAAATGTGCATCATTTCATAAGATCATCTTTGATGAATGCACAAGAAAAGAAAATCAAGAGAAACAATTTCTTCAAGAGAAAATGTCCATTACACACAGAGAAACGAACAGAAGCCACTAAAGCGGATTATAGAAATCTCCATCATGGCCATTAGCCACGGAACACACACACACACACACACACTCGGAACTAAAGGTACCAAACTGTACTCTTTCTTGTCTCTGAGGTGGAAGGGAAATCTTTTGTACTGTATCTACAGTGTGTATCTTGCATGCATATGTGCACTTTAAAAGCTTTAGTGCTTAAAAAATCCAGATTTTTTAAAAGATTTTTTTATTCCTTACCTTCATGACTTACCTTAAATTTCATGTTATGTTGCATGTTAAATAAATGGATTTGTCCTTGTGTAGGAGCACCATGAAGGATCTAAACATCATACCTGAAATTAAAAACAAATCTTCCAATTAAACAAAAATAATTAACATTCAAGTCTAAAATATTTACACAAACAAAATAACACAGAAAGTTACGCAGTTTAGACACTATTGCACAATGCAGCTGATTTTTTGGGGGCGTTAAAAAAAATCTTCAGTTTAAAAATAATTAAATTGTACATTAGAGTCTGGAACAAAGTTTTTTTTATTTAATTTGAAATTTGTGTTGAAAGTTAAAGATATAGCAGAGACACTGAGAATGAAAAAATGGATCCTTGTAGATCCTGGATAATGGTTTACGTTAAATTACAGTAATGCTCTCGAGTGATTTTGAGATGATTTTTTGGAGTGTTTTAAATAAATGTGTGTATGAAAGGGTTAATTAGCTTTTAGAGTAAAGCTTTAAAGGTCCAATGATGTGCTGTAAATTATTTTTTAAAGGTGTAAAGATACACACAGGTGCAAAAGATGTCCCTTTATGGCACCACCAGAGTGAGAAGGAAAAGTCCTTAAGATCTGTTTACACCTGATCCTTGCTTTACATGTGGATAGAAATGATCCGTATAAACACATCACACACATTTAAAACTGATTTAAATCCAGCAACCTCTCAACCGCTTCCTGTTTCAGGTATAGTTTCAATAATCTGTCATTCGTAATTAAACTGAATGCTGAAAAGATTTTAATCACATGCAGTTTGTTGTTGTATTTGTAGTTACAATGCTTCTGTGGTTAACAATACTGAAATCTGATTGGTTGATATCAGGTCATATGCAAATCAGCTCATTACATTCAAGAACCAAATTCAGGTGTCGTTTCTTGTTTCTAGGACTTTTATATATAATTTTGAGGTCTGTTTTACTTCAAAAGAAACTTGTCATTGTCACCACGCAGCTTTCGAGAAATTCAGATGTTGATTTAATGAAAAAACCGGAGGCCGGATGACATGAGGAAGAAATCTTGAGACTGAGGGAAAGGGAAAGGGAACCCGTCCTCTTCTGGGTGACGGAGAGTGCGATTAAAATTGTTCCTGTGTGCAGGTGTAGAAGAGTAAAGACACACAGTCGTGTGTGTGACGAAATGTTCAGTCTGAGCAGATTGTGATTATGAGTCCTGGGATGAGCGACAGGACGGTGTTTATGATTCCAGCAGCAGCTCTTTGTTACAAATCTACAGAATCCAGGCGAGATTAAACACTGAAGCAAGCGTGAGAGATGGATATGAAATGTTTTTGGGAAGTGTAAATCTTTACACCAGTAGAGCCTCAGGATGAATCCCAGGTACTTGGGACACGTACGTATTCAGGATAAAGTGACGTCCTGACGTGATTTGAGCAGAGATTGGATTAAAATGTGTTTTAAATGGCGTTTACACCTACATGTTTTTGTGGATAATCTCAATCTGCATATAATCCTGATGCTCATGATGCACGAACATGCGTAATGCTTGACATCACATATCAGGTATTGTATCTGCATAGACTTTTATATACAGAGATGATAGACGAGCATACAAACATTTTGTGGGTGGTATAAATGGTCACATGACCAGAGCCATTATCTTCCTGCTCGCGTCTCAGAAAATATCTTCGTCAGATTCGTCGGAAGGAAATAAGAAAAAAAAAAAGAAGAGACGTTACAGATGGTGCAGATTTGATTACCATATTTGGGTATATTGTAACTATATAATATTACTACAGATTTAGGCTAAAAATGTATGTGTGTATGTGTGTATATTAGCTTAAATATTTTTTTCAGGACATGAATTAGGTTTAAATGTTGTATAAAAGTCACTGGATAATGTTCTACAATTCATAAAGCATGATTTTACTTAAAGAAAAACAGTATATTTAAGCCACGCCCCCTTTTTTGTACCTCTATGAACCCTGAAGGTATAACATACACCTGACTGGTCAGCTAATATCACATAATGGACTAAAAACCTTCCACAGAAACACAGGCCAGCGTTTGTACGTACGTGTGTGTGTGTGTGTGTGTTTAACCGGTCTTCTGTTTTTGCTGGTTCTGCCCTGAGGGGTAATTGCTAATGAAAACACGAGTGTTTCCTTCCTGCACTCAGTTCCTGGTATGTAAGAGAAAGCTGGAGAGTAAGAAGGAGGCGCTGCTGATTCTGTCCAAAGAGCTGGATACCTGCCAGCAGGAGCGCGACCAGTTTAAACTGATGGCCAATCAGCTGCGAGAGCGCCACCAAGGGCTGAAGAAAAAATACAGAGAGCTTATTGTGAGTTTTATTTTATTCTATTCATCATCTTCATCAGCTCACATTTTTACTGTAATGCTGAAATAATGTAGATAAACACACAGAATAAGTCAAGTTTATGTATTGATCTGTTAATTCAGTGATGTGTCGATTGCCTGATTCACTGATTCCTGATTCATTGATTCCTGATTCACTGATTCCTGATTCATTGATTCCTGATTCACTGATTCCTGATTCACGGTACACTTATGGATTCACTGAGAAACCATGTATTGACTCATTGATTCACTGATTAACTGATACAGTGTTTCACTCATGCACTGCTCATTGCTTACCTGATGTACTGACTCACTGATTCACTGCTGCACTGACTTACTGATGTACTGACTCACTGATGCATTGACTCACTGATTCACTGATGTATTGTCTCAACTATTTACTGATGTACTGACTCAGTGATTCACTGATGTACTGACTCACTGATGCATTGTTTTCTTCAAAACATTTACTCACTGATTTACTGATGTATTGTCTCAACTATTTACTGATGTACTGACTCAGTGATTCACTGATGGAGTGACTCACTGATGCATTGTTTTCTTTGAAACATTGACTCACTGATTCACTGGTGTACTGACTCACTGATTCACTGGTGTACTGACTCACTGATTCACTGATGTACTGACTCACTGATGCATTGTTTTCTTTGATACATTGACTCACTGATTCACTGGTGTACTGACTCACTGATTCACTGATGCATTGATTCACTGATTCACATGCTGTACAGACTCACTGATTCACTGATTCACTGGTGTATTGTCTCAATTATTTACTGATGTACTGACTCACTGATGCATTGATACATTGACTCACTGATTCACTGGTGCACTGACTCAATAATTCACTGATGCATTGACTCACTGATTCACTGGTGCATTGATTCACTGATTCACTGGTGCACTGACTCAATGATTCACTGATGCACACTGATTGACCAAGTGCACTTATACGGTGATTCACCCTGGCACTGATTCAATTTGGCAGTGGTTGCCTTGGTGATGATTCACTTTGCACTGATTCACCAGTTCACAGATGCAGTGACTCGCTGTGTTCTTTTGTTTTCAGGACGGTGACCCGACATTACCTCCAGAAAAAAGGACCCAAGTGTGTATCTTTCATCTCTGCCTCATTTAGTGAAGTTTATTGTTACAGTAAGCTACAATAAATCTGTAGTTAATATCTCTCTCTGCATTAGTGATGGAGTCGGTGCTGTGTTTCAACGTTTTGTAGGTGAATTTAGCGCAGCTGCTGCGTGATGCTCAGGAGAAGAACAGGAAGCTGAGTGATGAACTGAAAGAGCTGAATCAGCGATTAGTAGAGGTTCAAGGTGACAACAAGGTACACGCTTCACATTCAGCACATCCTGTGATCATTTCTGCTTACTCTCACAGTTATTATTTTATAATGAACTCAACTCTGACTCAGATATCAAATAAGGACAAGAAACAGCTGATTTCGGTTAAAAAGGAAAGGACAAGGGTGACAAAAAACAAAGGAATTCCCCGTTAACTAACCCTGAGTGTGTCTGTTCACAGCTGCTGAGGATGACCATCGCTAAACAGCGTCTCGGTGATGAAGAGGTCGGAGTTCGCCACTTTCCGGCCCACGAGAGAGAAGATCTCGTACTGCAGCTGGAAAAAGCTCGAGAGCAGGTGATCCACATCCTTCTGCTCACACATACCAGCTGAGACGGTGAAGTGTAATGTCGTTATTGTACAAGAGGAAGATCATTATAGTATAAGTGTAATATGTAAAAAATAAATCACTCTGTGTGTGTGTGTGTGTGTGTGTGTGTGTGTGTGTGCTGATGGAAGAGTAAAATACTGTGTGATGGGGATGGAGTGTGTTGATTATTTTCCTATAACAGGAAATTTATAGGAAATTTGCAACGGTGATCAATTTTTATTTATTCAAGAATGACACATCGTACTTTTTTATCTCTTTTTAGTTACATTTAATGTTGCAAAACAAGTTAGTTCCTGTTCTCACTTACTTTATAGCAGCTATAAACAGTCGTTCCCTCACCAGCCTCTCTTTATTCTCTCTCTTGAAGTTAATAAGACAAAAAATGCAGTTTGTCGTCATTTGTTACCTAAAAAACGCAAAGCTAAACTCCTCTGTCCTGAAGATGTCAGAAAACCTAAAGTTTTAACTCTGTTACAAAGCGCTGACACTGGAGACTCCTTCCGTAAATACGTAAATTAAATAGACGTCTGCTCACAGATCAACGATTATAAATGCTATTTTTTAAAAAATCCTTTTATGTGGAGCGTTCGCTGTATGCGTCCCTGTGAATGAGCTGTTACTACAGAAACAATAACATCCTATAAGAAGGAACACATTAATACAAACCTGCACTATTGTTAGAGCTGCTGTTCTGGAAAATGAATCAACACCGTCTCACCAATCACAATTCAGAATTCAACAGCGCTGTGGGATAAAATTCTTTACAACAGTCTGTTTCATGTGACATATAAGAATTTGAATAGTACAGTATTATTGTAATCATGTTACTAACACTATATAACTGTTATCAGCGACATCACAGGATCTGTGTGACGGTGTGTATACACACTGATTGTGTTTGTTGTGTGTGTGTGAACGCACCACGGCTCTGTGCAGAACTCGGAGCTGGAGCAGAGCGTGAAGGCGGCGTTGGACGAGCTGCAGGACGTGCGGGCGGAAAGAAACGTGTATCAGGAGAAAGCTCACCGCCTCAACATCGAGCTCAACCACATCCTGAGACGCCACGACGGCCGGATCATGGACGTGGACGCTCTGTGTATGGAGAACAGGTGAGTGTCGCTGTGAGGAACGACGCATTGTGTAGAACCTAATAAATGCGCATAATTAGACAACTATTTTGTGTTCTGTCTTGCATTGTATTTTGGTCAAAATGTGCCTGTAAAAATCTGTAACCTTGCATAATTATGGTAATGTTGTATTTCTGTTACCTATCAGCCTTCCGAAAAAAAAGCAATAAAAACTTCAATTTAAAAAAATAAATAAATGCGCATAATTAATAACAGATGATTAGACTCCTGAATGGCAGACCTGAGTGGTGTTCTCTGGGTGGGAGGGGCATACACTCTTTCCCCTGTCACTCACAGAGACACTAGCCAATCGTGGGCGTCTGTGAGCTCATGTATGTGGAAGAGGGTGGACAGCGCTTTCCTCTGAGTGTTACGCCGCCCTGTAACGTGGGAGTTTGAACAGTTGCTTCACGTGTTACACTTCACCCTCCCCGGTTTATAGCTGTGGTACGATAGGAAAGCGCTGACTGATGGGAAGCCGACTGGCAGATGATCAAATTGGGGAGAAAATGGGGAAAAAAACTCACCAATGTTTATTCTCTGCCACTGAAATCTAAAATTTAACGTCATTTAAACCAGAAATACCGAGATCAAAGCACTTAATGGGCTTTAATCAGCGACCGACATTGTATTCTTCTTATCTTATTCAACACATTCATAACAAAAGCTGTTATTTCCTCTCTTATCAACCGAGGAAAGAAATACAACGCTGCCTCTTTTACTGCTCGTATTGAAATATTCAGTCATTGCTAATGTACAAAGTTTGAACGACTTTCTCTCAGTGAAATCGATATTTCAGTTTAAACGATATGATGTGATTCCATAACTGTCTAATAATAATAATTAATAATAATAATATCATTAATAATCATCTGTATGGTGATTATACTGTATATACTGCGGTTTCAGTCGTAACTCTGTATTATATTTCCTGATCGTGTTGTGCAGATACCTCCATGAACGCTTTGTCCAGCTTCAGGAAGAAGTCTCTCTCCTCAAAACCAATTTGATGAAGTACAAGGTCAGTGGAGAACAAAGTCATGAGACGTTCATCACTGCATTTTACATCAAATATTACAGTTAGACTAGTTCACTTTTACAGAATGTAATAAAAATTCCTGAATAAGTTTTTATAATGTATCTATCTGAATAAACACCTATAAACACTTCTAAACGAGTTAAACATGCCCATTTCTCCCGCTCTGTTTGTTCACAGAGTGCACTGGAGAGTAGGAAGAACTGTAAAGTGTATGGCAAGACCAACAGCAGCGCACTAACAGGAGTCCTTTCAGCTAAACAAGGTAGCGAATGAGACACAGCCGTCACAAAGCGCTGTTCAGATGATCAGGATCTCCATCACGTTCAGATGATCAGGATCTCCATCACGTTTAGATGATCACGATCTCCATCACGTTCAGATGATCAGGATCTCTATCACGTTTAGATGATCAGGAGATGATCAGGATCTCCATCACGTTTAGATGATCAGGATCTCCATCACGTTTAGATGATCAGGATCTCCATCACGTTCAGATGATCAGGATCTCTATCACGTTCAGATGATCAGGATCTCCATCACGTTTAGATGATCAGGATCTCCATCACGTTCAGATGATCAGGATCTCCATCACGTTTAGATGATCAGGATCTCCATCACGTTCAGATGATCAGGATCTCTATCACGTTTACTTCATAAATGCTGTTTTGTAACGTAAATTACACAGAATCGACTCTGCAATCAATTATGTGATTAGAAAGCAATATATTAATAAGCAGAGGTGGACACAGGCTGAGGGGCAGGCGTGAAAAAAATTAAAAAGGCACCTAGTAGGAGAACCTAGCGGGCACTTCATCATATTTTCTCTTGTGTAAAGGAACCCTATAGGGCATGGCATCTCATTTTCTCCACTCAAGGGCACCCTAGAGGTCACTTCATCATGTTTTCTCTCACTTGGTGTTATCCTGGATGGCACTTAAAGGGCACTTCTCCATTGTAAGGGCAGCCATTAGGGCATTTCGTCACGTTTTCTCCACTGCAAGGGCAGCCATTAGGGCATTTCGTCACGTTTTCTCCACTGTAAGGGCAGCCATTAGGGCATTTCATCATGTTTTCTCCACTGTAAGGGCAGCCATTAGGGCATTTCATCACGTTTTCTTACAGGTATGGGTATCCTAGAGGGCAATTTATCACATTTTCTCATACGTAATGGCATCCTAGTGGACACTTTCTCATGTTTTCTCAGAGGAAGGGGCATCCTAGAGGGCATTTCCTCATGTTTTCTAACACGTAGGAGCATCCTAGAGGGCATTTCATCATGTTTTCTCACACGTAGGCGCATCCTAGAGGGCATTTCATCATGTTTTCTCACACTTAGGTGCATCCTAGAGGGCATTTCATCATGTTTTCTCACATGTAGGGGCATCCTAGGGGGCATTTCTTCATGTTTTCTCTCACGTTTGTGTGTGCAGTTCAGGAGCTGCTGCTGTCCGAGGAAAACGGCTGCAGTCTGCCCGTGACGCCGCAGTCCATCAGTGACCTGAAGTCTTTAGCCACAGCGCTGCTGGAGACCATTCACGAGAAGAACATGGTCATCCAGCACCAACGCCAGACCAACAAGTGAGTGTCCATACCCCGACTGTGGAGATACGGAGTGTGTGTAGCTGTCCTTCTGACACCTCGTAATGCTCATGTGCACTTCATGTGTATGAACGACTCGTTTAACGCGATTAAAAGTGAACAATTCAGAAAGTGAAGTGTTGTTCTGAGAAACTGAGGCCGTCAGAAAGCTCATAAAATTCTGACTCTGTGGTGATGACTAGCACCTGATTTTGTGACACTTTTATTACCCTCCTTTGTTCCTCCTACTTTCAGGCAAAGGCTCAGTAAATAAAATGTGTTCTTGGTTGTGGAATCGAGGTGTTTGATGTTATTAAACTACACAGTGTAGTGAAATCAAATCGATGTGTCACGTGAATGTTTATCGTGTGTGATGAACAGGATTCTGGGTAACAGAGTAGCGGAACTGGAAGGGAAGCTGAAAGCACTGGAGATGTCTGGACTGTGGAGTTTGCCTGGTAATCACACGTTTACTGTACAAGCAGTGAGGTTTCTAATAAATGCTATGCACTGCGTATTTTGTTTTATATCCTGACTATTGTGTTAATAATTTGTGTGTGAAAATTAAGATGTGTGACGTGTTAGACAGTGCTCTCCACCATCAATAAAACACTTCACTCACACTTTAAGGATTTACGATAATGAAATTACACACATCAGTATTCAGACCTCAGATGTAACTACGGACTTAATCGCTATTTACGAACGTAGGTGAGAATAATTTGAGCAAAACAGAGTAAATGTCAGACGAAAATATATAATAAGATGAAATGTACAGAAATGTCAGGCTGCGCTGGATCAAGTGCTATTCTATGAGCTGCTGATTAATACGTGTGGGAGCCATTTTTTAAATTAAACCAGTGATTAATGTGATAATTACAATTAGGACTATTCATGCAGCAACATACTGGCGATATAAAAGACTCCTAAATAGATTTATTTTAACACTCGCCATCTTCTCATTCATATGCTTTTATATCTGACAGCAAAGAAAAACACACTATTTCCTTCTTCTGTAATTTTCTATACCTGATTTTATAATCTGTATAAATCAGCTTGTGCATAACCCGGCTCTGAATACGCACAACTTTCCCTGTGTAAATATTGCTGTAACATTTGGGCTTAAGTTGCCGATTCTTAATGCGGCCCTTTATGTTTTTATGTACTATATGATTATGTACGTTGGAATAATCAGTAATTTTAGTGTCGTATTACATGGATGTTTTTGAGATATTATTTCTGTACTATGACTGTTTTCTGCTATCTTTCTTTCTTTTATAAACTGCGTCTTTTCTCTCCTTTTTCCTTCCTTTTCCTGTCCTGGTGAAACGTAGGCCTTACCTATAATGTGTCTGTGGGACTGGGGAGTATGTTTCTTCTTCTACTTCTATATTTTTTTTTATTTTAGCATCAGCACACATGCTTTTTTCTTACCTTTGCACTACTGTGTTATAACAGCATCACATATTCATACACTATAATACAGCAGTGTCATATTTACCTGCAGCTGTAATTAGTGATGGACTGAAGTGTGATTGATTGACAGGAGGAAGAGATGTGATTATTCTGAGTGAACACCAGCAAGTCCAGCCGTCGGAGGCGCATGCGGTGCAGCTACGGCACGGCTCTGCAGGTGAGACCGTACATCATTCGCTAATCCTGGTCCATGTGGAAAAAAGACGGTCAGAGTTTCGATTTGGACTTAGTGCAAAAAAACGTTTGGAATTCCTAATTTGTGCAAAAGTGAAAGATACACTCGCGCAGATCTGCTAAACACACGCAAAAAAATAAATGTGCAAGATGATTTGCTAAGTTTAATGCATATTTGCTTTAATAAATATGCAAGAGCTGAGTCAGCGCATATAGATTGAATCATTTAATCATTTATTTTTGAGATTTAAATTTTAAAATTGAGAATAAAGATTTAAATTTTGTATCTGTAATGTGAATTATTAAACCTAAAAGTGTCCAAATGTATTATATTTTTGCAGATGTCTGTTTTCTTCCAGATGAAAACAAAACATGATACTGTTCACTAGGTTTTAATAATGAGATTGTTTACATTCATTCATACGTTTTCTTTATATTCACATTGTAGTTTGTAAAGTTTTTGTTGCATCTCACAGCCTTTAATAGGAATTAAACTGCACACGTAAGGTATAGTTTCAGTTTTACTCTTCTGGGAGACTCTCAAAGATCTGAACTCGCTGCTGCTGAGTAATAAAACAGCCCCTGAAGTGTTTTATTCCTCTTATACCACAGCAAATTATTAATGATTAATATTTTTTATTTATTTAAGAATGACATTTCATACATTCTATCGATTTCTCGTTACATTTAGTGCTGTAGAACGGCAGTTATAGCAGCTGTAAACAGTCGTTCCCTCACCATCCTCTCTTTTTTCTCTCTCTTGAAGTTAATAATAATAAAAAAAAAAACAAAACGCAGCTTGACGTCTTTTGTTTTTGAGAAACCGAAAAAGCAAAAACTTAAAAGTTACAGCTTCACCTCTGACTGTTACAAAGCACCGACACTGGAGACTCCTTCCATAAAAGTTTAACAGACGTCTCCTCACAGATTAACCATAACGTGCATTTTTAAATCTGTTTATACGGCGCGTCCGGCGTACACGTCCCTGTGGATGCGCTGTTACCATAGAAACGATAACGTATTAGAATTAGCGCATTAATACAATATAAACCTGCGCTGCTGTTATCAGAGCTGCTGTTGTATCACAACGTGATCATGTCGTTGCAGGAGACGAGGAGGTCGTGACCGGAGAGGAAGTGACAGAAGACACGGCTCTCACTGCTGAGGATTTTTCCAGGCCGCGTCATCATCGTCATCATCATCATCATCATCAACATCATCATCATCACCGCCACAGCACAGCGGTCTACTTAACACCTGAATCCAGCGGACATCTTCCCACAGAAACCACCACCAGCTCACAGAAGAGTTCTGTGGAGAGAGTAACACACAACTACACGCCAGAAACATTACACAGTGATGAAGATCTGGCAACCTGTGACCACGGGAGCACAAGTACAACTCCAGCAGAGGATGCTGGGAAAGAGGGCGGAGCTCCAGTCACATGTTCTGAGGACAGTCCTGATATTCAGGATGGATCAGAGAGAGACATAAGCAACGAGGCAGTGTGTGATGTGGACTGCGCAGAACCGTCTGATCCCAGAACAGTGGAGAGTACAGAGAACGTGATGAGAGAGGAAACGGAACCAAACACTCCAGATCAGAGCACGTAGAACGCAGAAACCTTCGAGAAACGCTGCACTTAAACACAGACTCGAAGCTTCTACGCATTTATAACGGTTTACAATGTTGCCACAGTATCTTTACTAAACATCTGATGTCTCCAAGACAAGAGACGGTGTTCAAACACGAACGTGTTTACGATAAAATCACGCTTTCGTAGCCTTTACAACATCGGAAGTGAATTTTTTGTCTTGTTAACGTATCTGAGAGAAACGTTGAGATTCTCCTAACAATTCTGTCTCGTATCGACATTACACTGTCACCAGCTACATGCTAGCTAGCTAGATCGTTAGCTAACAATTTACGCTAGACATTCATATTATCCTGGTTACTTGGCAGCTCTTGATTTTAATAACTTGAACATCGGCTGCGTCGTGTGTTTACCTTCCCGTGCTGAAGACACGAATTTACACAAGAGTAACAACACACTTTTAAAAAATGTGACGCTTTATCTCAGGTGCATAAACGTTTGCTAAAGAATCGGCTCTTTGAACACATCTTTCAGGTCACGCACACATGAGCCGTTTTTATGTAAATGTAAATGTAATCACTGCTCTTTCTCATCCAGTGTAATTTAACCCAAATGTTAAAGTTAGAGAAAGAAGAACGATTACTGTTCAAAATATCGCAAATGTTTTGTCCGGTTTAGAAAAAGTATCGCAAATGAGTCATTTGGGAACTGAAAGAATCGACTCTTAATGGTGAGTCAAATCATCTAAATTAGGGCCTTTCGCACCGCTTTAGTTCCAGAACTAAATTTACGGTACTAAAGTACTGGGCGATTTTGCGTGAACTATTTCCCAGCACCGTTTAAAGGGCTGCATTCGCACCGACAGCGGGCGCTAGGAAGTGACGTACGCCGGTCGACAGCGACGACATTTGTGCGCGGCGTTCAACAACGGAAACAAAGAAGAACAACGTAAACAACCGGAGGATGGAGGACGCTGTGATCGGAGCTGTGTGTTTGTCGTGTCTCGCGTCCATCTATCGCTGTTCTCCATACTTGTGAAATAAGTCGACACTACAGTATGTTTACACGGCGTTTTAAATCATGGCGGATGAGGGCGTTTTCATACGCGTTTGGCCAATCAACGTCTACTTACGTCACGGATAGTACCAGTTGTGCTGGTTAGACCCTGCTCCGGAGTAGGAGCTCATTTGGTTCTCGAAAAAGGCAGTCGGTACTAAAATCACACCCAGTTCCGGAGGTGCGAAAACGCCAAAAAGTGGGTAGTTCCACAATTAGTTCAGGTACTATGAAAAGGTTCCCGCGGTGCGAAAGGCCCTATAGCTGAAAAGAGCCGAAAATCACTCATTTAAAAGCTAACAGCCTTGTGCTTGTTGAATTTTGTAAAAAAAAAATAAATAAATAAATAATTTAAAAAAAATCATATCACATGGCTACTATCAGTATGTTTATTGTTAGTGTTTTAACACAAACTAGAGCAGAAACAGGAGGAAGAACCTCGATGCAGTTAAACATGTTCATTTTTTTCCCTATAGTTTGGATTGACAGAGTAATAATTGCACTCCTAACTTAGGAATTTGGTCGAAAATAACGTCAGCTGAGACATGTATGGTGTCTGGATGTAACGTAAAGGCTAACGTAGCTAATGTTGAGGAGCGTAAACAGCTACCGGTTTAGCATTGCGCCAGCTGCATGGATAAATCTATACATAAGAACCAGAGAAGACGCTGGAGATGAAATTAGTTATTCTACCTAACTGCTCTGTCTGTTTTAACACACCTTAACCTTTACGCTAAATTTTCAACGTAAACAATCGCTTTGTGTGGAAGCTGTTTTCAGAGATTTACATCGGAGGAAAAGACAAGATGAACATAAACATATTTAAATGTTTACAGCGGGACGTTATAAACAGGAAGTTGGCCAGAACGAGCGTCAAGTGACTGTTAGCAAGAAGTGCGTTATGTTGCGTGTCAGAAAAGATCAGATCACTGACACCTGTGAAGCACAAACACGTTGAAGTGTACACTTTAAGAAACAGGCACTATGTACGGAGTGTGTTGTGCGGTTATAGGGAAATAATCAACGACAGCGTGGTGTGATGAAGCAGAGTTACTGTCTCCACCCTGAAGTTGATTATTTTCCAATAAGAATACATCCATCCCCAAGTGTTTTATTCCTCTTATACCACCGTAATTTTGCCAACGATTACAATTTTTTATGTATTAAAGAACAACTCGTTCTGTTTATCCGTTTATAGTTACGTTTAACGTTTAACGTATAGTTACGTTCTCACTTACGTCGTAGCAGCTACGTATAAACAGTCGTATCCTCATCAGCCTCTTTTTTTCGCTCTCTTGAAGTTAATAAGACAAAAAAACAAAACTCGGCTAACCAAGATGTCGGAAAAGTTACAGCTTTACTTCTGACTGTTACGAAGTGCTGACACTGGAGACTCCTTCCAGAAAATGTTACATAAACGTCTCCTTATGGTGAAGAAAAAAACGTCACCATTTCCATGTTTACACAAGTTTTTTTTTAAAAACCCGTTTCTATGGAGATTCTGTCGTTCAAGTCCCCGTGAACGAGCCATTAATACTGAAAATGATCTCATGCTGAAAATTAATCAACACCTTCTGACCAATCAGAAACCAGAATTCAGCAGTATTTGGACAAAGCTGAAGGAGTATTATCCTTTAATGAGACTGTAATTCTGTTCATTAAACCAGCGTCTTTTATACGACACTGTGGTAATATTGTAAACCGTATCATGATATATTTAAAAAAATATATCAGCACATGCTGAATACTGACATGTTCCCGCACTGAATGTTGTTCTTTTCTCATTTCAGTACCAAACTGTCTTTCCCACGTGAGAAAAAAGCGAGTCTAGCACTAGTGTGTTTTTGTTTTTGTCTTGTTTTGTCAGTTTCTCCTGAGGGCGTGACTGTAACGGTTCTGTTTACTGCATCATGTTGATTGGACAATCTTTC
The DNA here is from genome assembly GCF_027358585.1 of Pangasianodon hypophthalmus. Classification (NCBI taxonomy): domain Eukaryota; kingdom Metazoa; phylum Chordata; class Actinopteri; order Siluriformes; family Pangasiidae; genus Pangasianodon; species Pangasianodon hypophthalmus. The sequence continues at coordinate 2,276,195 of NC_069712.1, read as the reverse complement.
CCTAAGGACGATTTCATGTACGCAGAATTAAGTCTGTTTTAATCGAATTGTCGTAATGTGACTCACTGTTCCTCTTACAGGAAATAACAAACGAATGACATTTTTTTCTAGGGATGCATCGATACCGATACCGAAACTGACACTGGTATTGGTCCAATAACATCTTCCGATAACATCTTATACCAACTGATACTGTGTGACGTAAACCTAGCGAACGTTATCATGCTAAGGAACAGACGATGCGTTATGACAGCGATCTGGACATTTTTCACGATTAATGATCAAAGCAGAGCAGATTGCAAACTGAAAATACCGAGAGTATTAGGAACTAGAGTCATAAAACATCTTAAACATAAAACTAAGTGAGAAAAAATGTCTACAGATGATGCTGAGTGAAAATAACAGCTCATATGTATGTTCAAGTATGTTGTTGTTGATGATCAGATGATGATCGGTCATAACGATAACGAGGGATTCTGACACAAACAAAAAAAAGTACTTTATTTACTTTACAATCCTGTTAATTAATTTAACTAGCTAACGTGCTTCATTTTAAAATCGCTCGCTAACGTTATGAAGAACGAGCCTAGGAGCATGAAGTGCGTGAACATGGGCGTTTTTCATATCGGAAAAACAAGCACAGGTAAATAAAATGTTCAGTGACGTCCCTGATCGATTTATCGGTATTGAAAATCGTTATCGATGCATCCCAATAATTTAATCCCAGTTTAGTTTCCTTCACCGCATAAGCTAAGTCTCCTGTAGGAATCCGGGAGTATTAAGATGAGGGCTAGCGTGTTCTTCCTCGAAGACACAAGACTTCTTGCTTGTGTACCATCACAGGGCAGCTCAACACGCTTGGAGGAGACACCAACTACCCTCTTTTACATACATGAGCGGAGAGTTAGTGATGTCATTCTTCTTATCCAATCAGCAGGACAGTTAAACTCTCTTTGACTCCAGGAGCCTGTGGGAATGTTGGGAATCACACTCATGATTTTCTTTTCTTGGATATTATAAAAAAAATTTAAAAAATGTAATAAAATGACAAATATATACAACCTGAAACAGTGTCAGGATAACTGTACGAAGCCATCAAGAACGGTGAAGATCAGGGGACCAGATTAAAGAATCATTCCCTCAAATCTCTCTAATTAGTGTGTTAAAGACAAAAGTTGTTGTTCTGCATCGCACATTCAACAGTTAGGAAGGTAAATCAAATGAAAACATAATTTTAAGATATATATATATATTTACATTTTGCAGTGTTTATTGCAAACAGGTGTCACAAAAGTGTATCATTCTTCTACACAATCTCCATTTCTTCAATGCAGGTGTTTCAGCGCTTAACAGTCGTGTCCAGACTCCTCTATAAAAAAAATAAATAAATAAATAAAAAATTCTATTCTGTTGCTATTTTGTGTCGCACACTGTATAAAGTTTACTGTAAACTTTACAGCAATTTACTGGCAACAGGATTGGCGGTAAAGTATTGTAAAATTTACAGTAAACAACACGCTTACAGGAAAGACTTTAGCTCATTTGGTAGACGCTTTTTTATAAAAAAAAAAAAAAAAAAAAAAAACTTGGAATTGATGCGAATGAAGTGAAGGAGGTAAAAATGGCAGTGCTGGGACCTGAACACACAACCTTCTGATCTGTAACTCGAAGCGTTAAGCCACTACAACTAGACACAAGCGTGAGTCATTTTTAAAAAAAAATGTACTTTTACACCCTGTAGGATATTACAGTACTTTTATAGTGTTATAGTGTGTTTTACAGTTGTTTACTGTAAATTTTGAAGGTTTTCATTTGATTCACCCTCATAAACCATTAGTTTAGAGCTTGAAACTCGGGAGATCATCTCTCTTCGCGTCTCTTTACCAAACCCGAGCGTAAGGTAGACTTGTTTCCCTCGGACTTCCTCTCTTCCTGGACACGAGGATAAGATACAAAACATACAAAACTCCACTCAGGAGCTCAGGATCGAACTCTGCCGCTGTGAGGCGTCTTATTATTATTATTTTTTAATGAACTGGAAAAACAGAATTAATACTTGAAGTTTATTAATAAGCTAAATCTCTGAGTGAGGGGTTTCCTAGCAACGGGTTTGTGAGAGAACTGTAACTGTAAGAATAAAAAATAATGATAATATATTTCACAAAACTATTCAAAAGCCTACTTAAAATCTACTAAAATACTAAATAAATTTTGTTTAAAGTCGTTCTTAAATCACACGTTCTGTGTTTAGAGTCTTTAAAACCTCACACACACACACACACACACACACACACACACACGGTTCTCCCGAGGCTCCGCTCAGAGCACAATCTGTGATATTAAGACAGGATTTATGAGTGTTGACGCGTCGTCTCAGGAGTTCAACGGCGCCACACGGTGGTCACGATGTGTAACTGCTACCACAGGAATAAACAAACAAATAAATAAATAAACACATAAATAAATAAATTACAAATGAAAATGTTTTAATCATCACTTCAGACCAGTTTAAAAAAAAAAAAAAAAAAAAAAAAAACACCAAACAATTCATGTATTTACATTCATGTGTTCTTCTTTCGTCTTTTGTTCCTCATAATTATATACAAATATTTACATACAATATTTACAGGAAGGTTCATACGGAAAAAAAACAAGCTATAAGAAAAACAACAGTAACAATAAAGACAATAACAACACTAATATGAGTCATTAATATTATTAATTATTAATTATTAATAATAAGGTCAGTGTGGTGTATATATTTATATAAATCTGTATGTACACGGCGAGGGGAGAACGAACCGAAGACGAGACGCGACACAAATAATATCCACTGTTAAATAATTTAAGTGTAAACTGAGGTGTTAAGTGTGGTTACGTGTTTCATATAAAAACGTCTGAAGAGTAGAAACGGATCTCACACACACACACACACACACACACACACACACACATTTATAGAAGTAAAGCTCATTAAATCAACCTCGTTAAGCAACAATTACACGCACCGACGCAACCCAGAACCCGCTCCAGACGCTCTGTTAGAACGTCTCAGCCACTGCTCTAGTACCAGAACCCGCTCCAGACGCTGCTCTAGTACCAGAACCCGCTCTAAACGCTCTCAGCTACTGCTCTAGTACCAGAACCCGCTCTAAACGCTCTCAGCTACTGCTCTAGTACCAGAACCCGCTCCAAACGCTCTGTTAGAACGTCTCAGCCACTGCTCTAGTACCAGAACCCGCTCTAAACGCTCTGACGAAATATCCAAGCTACTGTTCTAGAACCAACACAGATTGAAACCTATTGTTAGAATGTCTGAGATCCTGTTCTAGAGCCAGAACCCACTCTAATCATGCTGTTGAAATATCCGAGCTAATATTTTAGAACCGACACCATTTAAAACGTCCTGTGAAACTAAACACCTCGTTAAAATGTCTATAACCAAGGACTGAAATGTCTAGAACCAACTCTGCTCTAGAACTCTGTTCTGTTCTGGAATCAGAACAATCTGACATCCTGAATGTCTGAGCTGAAGGACCTCTAGCACTAACACCAGCTGTTCTAAACATCCTGTTAGAGGGTCTGAGCTGCGGTTCTAGAACCAACACCATTTTTAACATCCTGTTTTAAAAGCCGTGTTAAAATGTCCCGGCTATTGTTCTAGAACCGGAAACTACACTGTTGTAAATGTTCTGTTTGAACTACTAACCAAAACTGACTCCTTCCTAAACGTTTAAACTGCTGTTCTAGAACTAGAACAACACTGTTCTCAACATCCTGTTCTAATCTTTAAGCTACTGTTCTAGAATCCTAACGATCCTAACGATCTAACACTCTAAAACGTCCGAGCTGACGTTCTGTCCTATCAGAAGCTCTGAGCTACTTTTCTAAACGCTCTGTTACAATGCCTCAGCTCCGGCTCTAAAGAGACTCTGAAAAAGACTGCTGTTCCAGAACTAGAACCAACACTGTTCTAAATCGACTCTATTCTGTTCTAGAATCGTCACAATCAAACACTTTAAACATCTAAGCTGATGTTCTGCCGTATGTTCTAACCTTTGTGCTACCATTCTAGAACCTGAACTGACTCCATTCTGTTCTAGAATCGTAACGGTCTAACATTCTAAACGTCTGTGCTGATGATGTTCTGTCCTAGCAGAAGGTCTGAGCCAACGCCCTAGAACCAGAACCAGAACCGACTCTAAACATTCTAAACATCCTGTTCAAATCTTTACGCTACTGTTCTAGAACCTGCTCTAGAATCGTAAAGATCTAACGCTTTAAATGTCCGAGCTGATGTTCTGTGCTGTCAGAAGATCAGAGCTACTTTTCTAGACTAAACCGCGCGCTCAAACGGAACCCGCTGAAATGTATTCGTGTGAAAGCGTTAAGAAATAAGAAGCTGACGGAGTTCGCACACGTCTGTGCATCTTTACTTTTTTTTTTTTTTTTTTTTTTTTTTTTAAAGAGCAAATTCGTCAATTCTCTTTTTTTTTTTTTTTTTTTTTTTTGTTTTTTGTTCAGTCAAGATTTCAGAGACAACTCAGAACTCCTACAGAACGAAGGAGAAAGGCGCGCATGAAATGTGTGATTAATCAGATTAATACGATCAGATGAGGGTTTCATCCTTCATCATCATCATCATCATCTTCTTCTTCTTCCCTTCCTTCTTTCATGCGTGGCTCTTCTTTTCTCGAAAAGGTCGAGTGTACGCTTTAGAAGGAAATGTGTCGAATACGCTGCAAACTTGACACTTAAAAAAAATTTTTTTTTTAATTTCTGCGTGAAAACAAAGCGGCTCTGATGATTTGATGAAGACAGACGGCGCAGTGTGTCGCTCGCGAGGAACGAGCGCCACTGAAACGTTCAAATCTGTCGGATAAATAGTAGAAGCTGACCTCAGGGACAACTAGAGAACTTAGTGTTGTTCTGTGTGTATATATATATATATATATATTAGGGCTGGACAATATGATCGTCTGATATCGATATTGTGATATATGAACATCACGATACACCTGAGTATCGAGTACAGGGTGTGCAGGTTTATCCTCGATAAAGATTTAGATAATAAAAAAAAGCACGTACAGATGTTCAGAAAGATGTTTTTTTTTAGTTAAAAACTAAATATTGTGATACACGTGATGTATCACGGTGTTCAGAAATATCACGATATTGACAGGATACATTTTCCATTTCGCCCAAATCCTCATAAATTAACATGAGAAGGAGAATAAACCAATCAGAATAATAATAATAATAATAATAATAATAATAATAATAATAATAATAATAATAATAAATTTCTGTTTCTATGTGCAGAATCGCTGACGGTTCGAGTCTTCCAGCCTAAACTAAAAAATATCTGGTGATTGTGCATGAACAGGAAACGCCTTCATATCTGTACAGCTTTAGTCTGGTTTAAAGAAATCCTCACGTTCTCTCCCTACCTCTGACTCCTCCTACTTTTCCCTAGCGGGCTTTGTGATTGGCCGTCTCAGCAGACGGACAGGGTGGGCGGGCTCTGTCTCTGCTGGGTTTTTTTCAGCAGTTGGATGCGGTTGTGGCAGTAGAACTTGATGGCTCTCCAGTCCCTGCGGTTGGTGACCAGGAGCGGACACTGCTCCAGACAGCGCTCGCAGTCCGCTTTAGCGGGGACGCGCAGCTCCATGATGTTCCGCACCAGGTGGGACTCCACCGCCGCCCGCTCCGCCTCGGACCACGGACGCTTCAGGACGCCGCGCTTACCTGACGTACGGAGAAGGAGGTGGAGAAACAGAGGTAGAGGGTAGGAATGGAAAGCCAGAACAAAGACAGGAGAGAAACAGAAGGAGGGAAGAGAGACAGAGCGAAACATGGAGAATGAGAAAGTGACAAAAAAAAAATGAAGAGAGTGAAAGAAAGCAAAAACAAACAGACAAAGAGTTTAACAGTGAGAGAAAGGAAGGAAAGTAGAAAAACAGGGAGAGAGATAGAGAGAGTAAAGAAAACAAAAAACAGAGCAAGAGTGAAACGGTAAGCATGAGAGAAAGAAAAAAAAATATAGAGGAAGCGAGAGAGATAGAAAGAGAAAGGAAGGAAGGGAAAACAGAAAGAGAGAAAAAGGAAAAGGAAAAACAAAGAAAAAGAAAGAGAGAGCAAGACAGAGGGAGAGAAACAGTAAGGAGGACAAAAAGACAAAAATAAAGGAAGCGA